>NC_069109.1:7207223-7372223 GCF_947172395.1 Bicyclus anynana
TGTCTTTATGTTTGAGTACGATAACATTTTAGGTCGACACGCCCGAAAAACGTCCTTCACGATGACATAACGCCCGACAATGCTTCCCAGGCAACACAAATACAGCGCCTTCGTCCGCGAAAACGAGGTCTTCAATATCTGACATCACCCAGACGGAGTTTTTTTAACTCGCGATTTTGGAGGAGCCCGGACTGATACACTCGGGCCAAAACACCCTTCCCGAATGGCTCTCTAAACCGAGGGCCTTTTTTCTCCTCTATATTCATAAACAACAATGCGGTACAAAGGGCTAATTTACTAATATTTTATTCCCCTCCACTACCCTTTTTTAACCCTTAACTAACTATAACTCCGTCTCTGTATTTCTAAGCAACTATTCGTCAAAGTCCTCATCAACTAAAAGTGACTATGTAGTTAGTCTGTACGCCGTAGAAGTAGGTGCGGGAGGATTACCAGCAAAATCTATAACTGGCTGAAAGACCTTGGCCTCTCTAGAAGTGCAGCTAGTTATACAGGAAGAAATTTTTTTTAGTGCGGATATTTGTATTTTTTGTACATAAACAAAATTTAATGATCACGTATTTTTTCTTTTTTTTTTTAACTCAAAAATAACAAAATTATCGTTAGCTAAAGTTATTTACTTTTGAACAGAATTTTAGGGTCACCCTATTGTGCGTTTATTTTATTTTCGTTTGATACCTAAAGGACGTCACCAGATCACTTTTAAGCTGAATATATCTTGTTTAGTAATAATATGTACATTATTTTGTTATTTTAGAGACATAAATTAAAAAAAAAAATTACATAAAATGTATCGAACTGTTTGTAGATTTATATTCTATTAATGATAGAGAACCACGAAAAAAAATATCCGCACTAAAGACCGAATCACCCTGTATATTAGAACGAGTATCCAAAACTGCTCTAATAGGATCTTACCAAATTTGGATAGGTAGGGAGAACAACACGATCAGAGAAGGGGAGTGTTGATCGATCGTCAAGGAATTCCTTAACCCTACACCCTGTAGTCACAAGTCCTGGACTTTGCTTGGTGTTTTTCTCTCTACCACGCGATGGACCCGGCACCTGCACGGTGAATCCATGGAATGCTAAGTTATTCGTCTCTCAAGGGGAGTTAACTTAAAGTGAATGTATTCAATGTGAACGTTCTTTCCCCAGAGAACCACATCCTGGAGGACGTGAACAAGTGTGTGGTGGCGCTGCAGGAGGGCGACCCGGACTCGCTGGAGAGGACCGCGGGCGCCATCCGCGGGAGGGCTTCAAGGTATTACTGCCACCACTCTTACTATCATCATCAGGAGCCCTCTTCAAACATCAGACAGAGAAAACTTTTCCGATCATTTGAAATATTTTATCAGCTGGCTGTAGATACTGTTGGTCCACTGCCTAATATCGTTTACCCATTTACGTCGCTGTCGTCCTTGTGCCCTTTTTCCGACTATCTTGCCTTCTAGGATCAACCTGGGAAACTCGTAAACTATTACTATAACTATAACTAAATTCTTGTTTTTCAGTTTTTTTTTTGTAGCTTTTCAGCACACTATACCTCAAATTCAAAATTAATTTATTTCAAGTAGGCTCATTTTACAAGCACTTTTGACACGTCAGTTGACTATTTGTAAAGATTCTACCACCGGTTCGGAAGGCAGGTTCTGCCGAGAAGAAACCGGCAAGAAACTCAACAGTTGCTCTTTTAAAAAATCATACAATATTGTAATTTGCAATTGATGACAACATTACAATTTCTTATAGTTTTACTTCCTGTGTGAAGGTGGAAGCTGATGCAACTGCCTCCAAGCATCTTTGTCATTAAGGAACTCATCAATGTTGTAGTAACCTCGACTAAGTAAATGTTTTTTAACACAAAGCTATGCATTAGCAGGTCCATCATAAATTTTTAAAGTCTTAATGAACATTTCCCAGGATACGTGGAGCATTTTTACAATTGATTACTATAAAGTTAATTTTCCGTGAGTAGCTTCATCTTGATGAGAAGATCTTCCAACATCCTGTATAGTGTGTAATGTGTATATACAGAGTGTTAACATGTCGTCCCTTATACAGGGTGTGCTCGGTGGTGACGCAGGAGATGGACAACTACGAGCCGTGCATCTACACCAAGCGAGTGCTGGAGGCTGTCACCGTGTTACGAGATCAGGGTGAGTGATCTTTCAATATTTTAGACCTTAGTTACTTGAGTTAAGGAACTTAACCCTACAATGTGAGCTACGCCACGCCTCACGGTTTTATTGTATTAAAGATAGATAAAGAGTAAGTTGGTTGATGCGTTACGAAAAGTGTAATCCGGGTGAGGCTTTTGAGATGCGTGCTGCCATCTAGTGGCACAGTGAAATGGTGTTTGGTGTTTTAAACTACCAATAGATGGCGTTTTTAGATAACTTTGAAACAATCCCATTTTGTTGCAGTTATGTCTGAGGCTCATAGATGGCGCTTTTTTTTCAATTTTGATAGAAGTTTTATTACAGTTGTGTGGTCTACACACTCGTTGTTTTTTTAGCTTTACCATGATCTACCACTTCGTCATAAAATCGTTTAGTTAAACAATATATATTTATTTTATTTTGTAACTTTCTTACCCAGTTACATATTACGAGTATAAGCTGAAGGTGAAATTATGAATTGGTGCTTACAAACACACAATTATACAGCGTGTTTTGTTTTTATTCCAATAGGGATGAAAAGTATTAAGCTACTTTTTAATTACATGCGTTTTCCGTTTCACCATATTCAATTTATATAGTCACGGCTAAATCCAATTTACAAAATATCATTCATTTTCAAAATCAAAATTTCATTTATCGAAAGTTTGAACAGAAAGGGTTTCCGAAGTCGCAAGTTTTTTTTAAAAATAGAAAATAATAATAATAACAAAAAAAAATCTTTTATTTGTATTGTATTTTTAATGTACATATCACAATTGCTATAATAATATTACAAATTTATAAAAAAATATGGCGTTTTGATTTCATAGAAATCAATTTCACAGATGTCTGTTCCCTATACCTCTTAAAATTATGAAAACATTGAGTATTTTGAGAAGAAAAAACATATAGTTTTTAATCATGTTTGAAAGTACCCTCAGACTAAGTCTAAAACTTGTGTGGGTTGTACTACAACAGTGCAAACTGGAAATCAAACGTGGGACCTCTGTTCAGTTAGTTCCCCATGATAACAACAAAAACTGTATACTATAACTACTGACTGCGTTGACAGTGTAGGGCACTCACTATACTGGCCATGAGTTTTCGTCTTCATCTTGCGCATTTCTACTTTGAAATTAAATTTAAAATTCAAACGTTTCTACAATGTCGATGAAACGCAAGATAAACATGAAATATCTATGGGTTTGTCCCTTTTGCCCTTCCATTTTCATCTTCAATTCATTGAAAATAATTCTTCAATTCATTAAAATTGATTATTCAATTCATTAAAGTTGATTATTCAATTCATTCAAATCAATTATTCAATTCATTTAAATTAATTATTCAATTCCTTGCAATTAATTTGAATCAGTCGTTTAATTTAATAACTTCAATGATTTTGTGAATCAATTTAAACGAATCGATCAAATTGTTGACATAAGCGATTCAGCATGGTTTATTTGATGGTTTATCTTGTATGGAAATAGCTGATCTGCTGTCATCACTTACTGTCAGGTGACCCGTTGGTACGAATGACCCTAACGTTAAAGATGCAAATGTAAGCTCAAATACACTTATACTAGAATGGCATTTTCGTGGAGTATTCTTGGTGTGGTGCTATGTATTGTAGGAGCTTAGTTTTGCGTCTCCCTCGGTGGGTTAGCCCGGATGAATTCCAGGGCGCGGAGGATCGCCTCCGGGATGGGGGGAGAGGTGGGAAGATGGGCACCCTGCGGGGAAAACGAAAAATAAGATTAAGTTTTTGGCAATGACAAGTTATATAAATCACTTGTTTTGAGAGACAAGTTTCTATATTCTAAGATTTTTAATGTCATAAGTGATTGATAAATTTCTTACCAGAATTGAATGTAGTTTGATTTATTACTTATTGTAAGAAAACCGTAAATTGATTGGCAATGTAAAATAGAAGTTTTGTTTAATTCTTTGTTATTGCTAAGCTTCTTACTAGTTTTGTTTTTAAAACATATTCAAGTTGTTGTTTTTACAAATAATTGACGCTTCCATCGATTTATATATCAACTCGATTAGAGAACTGTTGAATTAATATTAATACTTTGCATTCATAGTAATGTATTTTACAGTTATATCAAATGATTATTCAATTCATAAGCAAAATTAAACATATAATAAATTCTTTAATTCTAATAAATTAATTATTCAATTCCGTGATGAAGCCGTGATAGCCCAGTGGATATGACCTCTGCCTCCGATTCTGGAGGGTGTGAGGTCGAATCCGGCCCGGGGCATGCACCTCCAACTTTTCAGTTGTGTGCATTTTAAGAAATGTCACGTGTCTCAAACGGTGAAGGAAAACATCGTGAGGAAACCTGCACTCCAGAGAATGCAATTGCATTCTCTGCTTGTGTGAAGTCTGCCAATCCGAATTGGGCATGTGTGGTGGACTATTAGCCTAACCCCTCTCATTCTTAGAGATTCGGAGAGGAGACTCGAGCTCAGCAGTGAGCCGAATATGGGTTGATAATGAAGAATTATTCAATTCATCATAATTAATTCTTCAATTCATTTTATTGGTTCTTCAGTTAATTTAAATTATTTCTTGAATTCTTTAATTTTCGACTAACCTGAGGTTGGAATCCATTCTCGTCAGCGATGTAGGACAGTTGGATGACCTCTCCGCCGGGGGCGGTGTATCGGGACTCTCCCTGCACGACCTCCGCGGGGTTGTCAGACTAGAACAAATCAGGAACGACATGAGGTCACGGCAGCGCCACAAAATTGACCCTTTAAATCCCTGTAGCTTCGAAAGTAATGATCGCTGAAAATTCTAAAATTGCTTTACTTTACACACTCATAATTTATATACAACTAGCGGACCCGGTCTAGCTTCACTTTGACTTTTGTGCACCTCTTCCATACCCTTACCTACCCTACTCCAACCCTACACCTACAACTTTCCCGCTATTCTGTTGAAATTTTTCCTGAATTTTCTTTGCTATAAACCTCACGGAGACCGAGACCTTTCCAACGAATGCAAAACCGTGGAAATCGGTTCGTGCGTTCTGGAGTTATAGCGTCAGGAAGGACAACCCGACTTACTTTTATATAGTAGAGAAGATCTAAAAATCTGTCATCATCCCTATTCAAGTCTTGGGTACTACTAAGTATTGAGTGTTTCTTTCTTCCAAGATATTTTTTTGTAATTAGGGAAGTGAGTCCCTAATTACAAAAAAATATCTTACCTTCATCCCATTTAGTTCCCCTTCACACCCTCTCTCATGTGTAATCATCCCCATGTGTAATCTCACGCAACCACCCCAGGCACAGCTATAAGCGCGCCCTCCTCCCTTCCAGAAATGCCATTATCAGTATCATACGAGAACTGGTACTGTCTACGCCCATGTACACCTTGAGGATCTCTCGCCTTGCCGGAGCGAGCGACCACGTGCGATACACGTCCTATTCATTTCCATTTCCCTTCCATCCAAATCAACTTGCAAGGAACCGAATGATGAAGAAACCTGGTACAACTTTCAAAAAGCTCAAGAGACGAGCACCACAAGATGTCATGAAATAAACATTACATTATTATATTTGGGCAAATCACTGGATTTCGCACCAAACACGCCTTAATACAAATACTTAAAAACCCGCTGAATGTCTCACGACGGATTGCAGGAATATTGAGAGCTCAGACCAATTATAGAAGGACCTGTATCGCACAAACTTGTCTGTAATTTTCTGAGGAAAACGAGCTTAGATTTGGTATATATCTTATAATAAACTAGAAGTTCTTGCCCGTTTTTTACACGATACAATTACACAAAAAGTTATTTTTACGGAGCTCTTTAACCGACGAACACGATTACAAATATTTAACATCGATTCTATAGAAACAGTTTTTATAATCGCATTAGATCGTTGATCATATACTTTGACAGAAAAGTAACGTTTAGCGAGGCAGGTCCCATACAATAATTGGTCTGAGATTGAGAGACTAAAAAAAAATCCCTTCCTCTCCCGTCATCCCTTTCACTACCCTTATGGCCCCTTCACTCCCCCTTCATCCCTTTCGTCCCCAACAGACTATCTGCACTCACCCCAGGCACAAGTCTGGGCGCGCCCTGCTCGCTGCCGGAGATGCCGTTCTCAGTCTCGTAGGAGTACTGGTACTGTCCCTCCACGCCCACGTCCAGCTCCTGCTTCTTGATTTGCGCGTTGGCCTCGCCGGTGCGTCCGCCCACCACGTGCGACACGTCCGCGGACGCGTACGCTACCAGCAGGACGACGATCAGGAGTTTCTGGTGAAACAAAAATAAACAAAATAAAAATCGTTTATTTCACTTTCTAAATTTACATAAATTAGTGGGATTTTAGAACCTTCTTTTAGGAGTAGTAAGATTATAATAGGTTGTTTCGCACGTTTGTGTGTGTGTGTGTGTGTGTTTTTCAGGATATAAGTTTTAATAAGGATTCTACTTCTTCATAATTCAGTGACGATAAATATTTGTAACTGTTTTCTTGCATTACAAACAAATTGCAATACATTAGTGTTTCTGGTGAAACGAGTTACAATATATTAGAATATTACTGGACGCCCGCGACTTCGTTCACGTGGAATTCAGTTTTTCACAAATCCCGCGGGAACCATGGATTTTTCCATAATGGAAAATAGCCTATGTTTTAATCTAGAGAAAATCTATTTCCAATTCAAATTTCAGCCAAATCGCTTCAGTAGTCGCAGCGTAAAGGAGGATCAAACATATTTACACACACACGCACATACAAACATTCGCCTTTATAATGTTAGTGTGAAGTGTGATATCTGGTGGTACGAAATACATTAACATTTGACAATTTGGTGAAACGAGTTCAATCCGATAAAAAAAATCTTTCAGTGTTAGATAACCCATTTATCGAGGAAGGCTATAGGGTAAATTATCCCCGCATTCCTACGGGAACGGGAAACACATGGATCAAACCGCGCGGCGTAAGCTAGTCTATAGTATAAAATTATCATTGGCTAGCTAGATAATATATAGCCTATAGCCTTCCATGATAAATGGACTATCTAACACTGAAAGAATTTTTCAAATCGCACCAGTAGTTCCTGAGATTAGCGCGTTCAAACAAACAAACTCTTCAGCTTTATAATATTAGTATACACATAGATTGGTACGTAGTCGTTTTTTGCGTTAGAGTGGATAATGATCGAGTCGTTTTAGGTGAACACATCGGAGTTATATACGAAGTGATGTTTTAGATTGAAAAGGTCGCCTGCCATCATTGACATTTGCGACTGCGGCTGGTGCAAGACATGAGCGGAGCGGGTGGTTTTTGATAAAGTTTTTTTAATAGTTTGGCTCAGAAAAAACATAAACACCAGAAGCCACTTTCAATCGTCTTTATAAAGCACGCCTTGTGTCCAAAAGTTATAGCTGTACACAACACAACATACACAGAGTGACTAATCGCTTGTTCGTGAAATTACACCAAAAAGAGTAATTTCAACGGCTTCATTCTGTTAAGTTTGGTATAAAGTATGAACTCAAGGATACGTGCAAAAGAAATACAACTGCGTTCGCGTTAAATTCTGAATATATCTTTTTAATATTATTGTATAATTATGTCTTTCTAATAAAGTCCATAACGGACTTGAAAATATTTTTATTGTTTTATGTAGTTGTCTAATAAGGTTTAAAGGCTTTAATTTATTGGTTTAAGCAAAAAAGGATAATAATCGACTATATAAAACACAAATACTACACTGAAAAATTATAAATAACATCTATGGCTTTACTTTAGGATTTTTTTTGCACCACTAAAAATGGTGGACTTCTTTCCTTTTGTTAACTTTTACCACTTTAAGAGAACATTTTCAATTAAAATTTCTGTTATCTTATATTTTTAGTAATTTTGTCTACCGTACCTATACTATTTACTATTTTGGTCTTTATTATTAACCTATTAAAATAAACATCAAATCAATTGACAAAATGTCATTTACTTACTGTGTGATACCCACCAGTAAGCACCGGATGACATTTGTTATACAGAATCTCAATTTCATATCAACTAGCGCACGTCAGAGATAGTGAATAAGCCTGCTCAACCGAATATAGATATGGGAGCTGGTGGGAGGCTTCGGCCGTGGTTAGTTACCACCCTACCGACAAAGACGTACCGCCAAGCAATATAGCGTTCCGGTACGATGTCGTGTAGAAACCGGAAGGGGTGTGGATTTTCATCCTACTCGTAACAAATTAGCCCGCTTCCATCTTAGATTGCATCATCACATACCATCAGGTGAGATTGTAGTCCAGGGCTAAATTGTAAAGAATAAAAAAAAATCACTTCGGGCTATTGAGTTTAAGTTTTTTGTAAATCGCTTCAGCGCTTACTTCGTACCACTCAGTGATGTCGCAACCGACAGACATTGGGTTAAGTTCATCTCAATATACATATAATGTAGTTAAACAAACGCCCCGAGCGAGGGTCGAAGGTCGACTGCAGTATGGCGCGGATACTAGTTTATTTTTTCTGTAATAACTAGCAGGACGCCCGTGATTTCGTCCGCGTGGAATTTAGTTTTTCACAAATCCCTCGGTAACCATGGATTTTTCCGGGATAAAAAGTAGCCTATGTGTTAATCCAGGCTATAATATATCTTAATACCAAGTTTCAGCTAATTCGGTTCAGTAGTCGAGGCGTGAAAGAGTAACAAACATTGATATCATCAAAATCATCAGTTTTCGCAAATCTCCGGAAACCATGCATTTTTCAGGATAAAAAGTAAGGAACATCCAAACATCCATACAAACTTTCGCGTTTATAATATTACTAGGATTGTTTTTTTTTTAATTTTGCTACCTACCTGATGGTAAGTGGTGAACCATCAGCTATAAATAGGGCAACACTTCGAAGTCATATAGTCTTCTATAGGATAATCTATACTTCTATACTAATAGAGAGGAAAGTTTTGATTGTTTGTTTGCATTGAATAGGCTCTGGAACTACTGAACCGATTTAAAAAGTTCTTCCACTGTTGTGAAGCTACACTATCCCCGAGTGTTATTGGCTATATTTTTACTCTGTATTCCTACGGGAACGGGAACCACGCGGCGTCTGCTAGTACGTATTATAAAGAAGAAAGATTTTTCTATATTAGTCGGCATTTTACACGATAGAAAGTAACATAGGCTATTTTAGAATTTAAACTATCGTGAGTGTTATTCATATTATTTGATTATGAAACACGGCTAAAACTCACGTGATATTACGTCGGAGTATGCCCGACTAGTTTCGAACCCATACGGGGCCCTTAGTCATGAGCTGGTTCTTGCATCGCGCTAATATCACGTGAGTTTTAGCAGTGTTTCATAATCAATTAATTTTAGTTTTTAAATATGTTTTTAACAATACGAGCCAAAATGCCTCTCGGCCATGACAGTCTATATTTCAACTGTTTCATGACGTCACTATAACAAATCTCTTACAAAAGGAGCGTTTGACATTATTTGTTAACCATTACTTTGACGTTTAGTACATCAAGTAATATTGTGACGTCACGAAATGGACGACAGCGTTTTTTACTTTTGGAAAATTATAAATAATAAATTATTTTAAAATTAAGTTTTATAAGAAATCCTTTAATGGGGATGATGACTATGTTTGAATATATTGATTTTTACAATACATTCGGGTAAATAGGGTCAATGTTAACTAATTTATATATAAAAAGCAAAGATTTACTGGATATTTGCAAAATAAATGAGATTATAAAATTTCAAAATCTATTAAAAATCTTTTATCGTAATTAGATGAAAATTCATACAGTTTTACCTTTCTTACATTAAATGTGACATTTTTTAATAAATGAACTATAAACATAAACGCACAAATAACAAAGATATTAGTAATTTAGTTTGTACGCACATACAAATCTAACGATCATTACATTGCCTACGTCGTCATTAGTTCGTGCCATTTTGTATGGGGCGTTTTTCAGGGATCCGCGGCAGCGCCGCAAATCGGACCCTTTAAACCCCTGTAGCTCCGAAAGTAATGATCGCAGATACCCTGTTACTTTTACAAAATTGCTTTACTATTAGCATACTCTTAATTTATATACAATTTAAAAAACTGTCATCATCCCTTTATTCCATGCTACACGAAATTAATATTATTTATATTAAATTTGATACGAGTCAACTATCCTATTCAAAGTTTGCTATTCACTGCTTATAATGAACTAAACGCCTGGTTCTATTCAACAACAAGTGGTCACTCACCATGTTGGGAGGTTGTGTATAGATCACTGACTGACGTTGGTGCGCGCCGAGCGTATATATAGGCTGCGCGCGCGCCCCTGATCGCAGCCGCGCTCTCCGCGGAAAGGTCGTGGGTTGCCTTCCCCGGCGACACCGGGGGAGTTACATTACAACTATTTATTTTGACGACATTATAATAGAAAAACATTCGTCAATTATCGTATGATTTACGCCGCGTTGGGTGAACAAGTTTATGATCAAGAACCCCGTGTGAGTTTTAAACGCGCGCGGTCGTAGATAGCTTTCCCCGTTGAGACCTGGGAGCTTAAATTCTAACAACTTATTTGACAACATTGTCTTAGAAAAAGTTTGAGTAAAATATGCGTGAACAAGTGTATGATTAAGAACCTCATGTATATTTCAAACTCGCTCTCCGTGTAAAGGTCATGGGTTGCCTTCCCCGGCGACACCGGGGGAGTTAGATTCCAACGACTTATTTGACGACATTATGATAGAAAAACATTCGTGAATTATCGTCGGATTAACGCCGCGTTGCGTGATCAAGTTTATGATCAAGAACCCCGTGGCAGTTTTAAACGCGCGCGGTTATATATTGCGTTCCCTGTTGACGACATTATAATAGAATAATAGAGAAATATTTAAAACATTCGTGAGTTATTGTTTCAGTATGATTTACGTCGTGTTGCGTGAACAAGTTTATGATTAAGAACCTCTCTCCGCGCACAAGTCGTGGGTTGCGTTTCCCGGTGACACCGGGGGAGTTAGATTCTAACGACTTATTTTGACGACATTATAAAAAAAAAAAATTAAAAAATTCGTAAAAAATTATCGTTTCAGTATGATTTACGCCGCGTTGCGTAAACAAGATTATGATTAGAGAAGCCTGTGTATGTTTCAAAGGGTCTTCCGCGGGCTGCGTTCCCCGGCGAAACGGGGGGTTTATGTCCCAATCAATTATTTGACGACATTGTCATAGATAAACAAAAACACACTTGATATATTTTGTCGTTTCAGTTTGGTTTATTATGCGTTGTGCGAACATGTTTATGATTAAAAACCCTGCGTGATTTCCAAAAAGCGATCTTCGTACTAAGACCTAGACCGGTTTATCGACCTCTTAACTTTAGAAGACGCTAAAATCCTTGTTTGCTGGTACCCTGGTTTGACCTGCGGCACGAGGTCAATTGACCTCGTGCCGCAGCGAACGTGTTAAAAATGTTTTTATTTTATTGTCTAAGAAGCTGGTTATGCGTCTAAATGTTCCGCCCGGATAATGAAATGTCCCTTTGGCAACAAGGCAAGAGTGAATAGGCATCTTCTAGGCAAGCGCGTTTCATCTTGGACTTAAAACTTTGTAGTCAAGACTTAAGCGCAAGTCTATCCAAGATAAAAAAAAACTATAATCGAAAAATAGTATGTTGTTAAAAAATTATACAGACAGACAGCCTAATTATAGTTTAACAATAAAATTTGTATGCCTCAGTCACTTGTGCAAGAATCACCATAACAAGCCGTCACGCAATCCCATACACTGGTGTTTAGGCAGCGCACACGTGTGACGTCAAGAGTGTGATATGGACTAGGTTGTTAACTAGGGTATGCATTACACAATACACATACACATTATAATATTATGTTTATACATACGCGAGAGAGTGGCTTAAGTAAAAAGAATGTAAATTCCCTTAAGCAAATATTTAACACTAGAGGTTTTCCGCGACTTGGACTTGGTTGCAAGGAAATATCTTGTAAGATATCAAAGAATTAATTTTAAATTATAATAATAATTAATACCGAACTAAAAAAATTTAAAAATTGAAAATCTCACAACACAAACTTGTTATAGTTGTCAATTAACACAAATCTATTGTACTAGTCAGGCCCTTTCACTTGATACCCATACTGAGGGATGAAAAATATGTAATTTGCTATTTTGTCGTGGCGGCCGTCTTGAATTTGAAATTTATTGTGATAAATTTCAAATCCAATTTGAAATGGATTTGACATTTATGTGATTTGTGATTTATGTGAGTCACACAGCGGGCGATAGAACGAGCTATGCTCGAAGTATCTCTGCATGATCGAATCAGAAATGAGGAGATCCGTAGAAGAACCAAAGTCACCGACATAGCTCAACTAGTTGCGAAGCTGAAGTGGCAATGGGCGGGGCACATAGTTCGAAGAGCCGATGGACGTTGGGGTCCCAAAGTGCTGGAATGGCGACCACGCACTATTAAACGCAGTGTTGGTCGACCCCCCACCAGGTAGACTGACGACATCAAGTGAGTCGCAGACATTCGCTGGATGCAGGCGGCTCAGGATCGTGATGTTTGAAAGTGCCTACAGAAGACCTATGTCCTGCAGTGGACTCCATCGGCTAATATGATGATAATGATGAAATTTCAAATCCAAGATGGTGTATTCTGCTAGTCAGGCCCTTTCATTTGATACCCATACTGAAGAAGCTAAGAAAAAAATATATCAATAATCCGCCATTTTGTCACGACCGCAATCTTGAACCGATTATCATCAAACATAGCTATTTCATGACACAAGACTATTTCATCTTTCAGCCAAAAAGAAAACAAAATTAAAATCGGTTCATCCGTTCGGGAGTTATAACGACACACACAAACATACATATATTAACCCTTACTAATATTGCATTTCTTGGGAAATATTGAATATTATTTTGAAAGAATTAAAGTAAATTCGTAGATTTTTATAATCAAAAATAGTTAAAAAAATATCTCCTTTTATTTCCGCCAGGGTCCCATCAGAAGGGACCATCTCCTTTTTTTGTATATTTTATGAGATAATGGTGATAATTAAAGTCTAAAACTTAAAATTAAAGTTGCGAGGGCTCCATTTAACCGAAGTATAGTCCAATC
The DNA here is from genome assembly GCF_947172395.1 of Bicyclus anynana. Taxonomy (NCBI): domain Eukaryota; kingdom Metazoa; phylum Arthropoda; class Insecta; order Lepidoptera; family Nymphalidae; genus Bicyclus; species Bicyclus anynana. The sequence continues at coordinate 7,220,568 of NC_069109.1, forward strand.
TCGTTAGCATTAGTAACAGGGTGGCTGACCCAGTGACCCCATGAGCCGCGAGCGCGGCAGATGAGTCGATGGGACAATATTGATACATCTTAAATACCTATATGGCAATGGTCAAGGTTAAAGAAATTCATTGTATACAGAGTGCTCTTTTTTTATTCTTTACAAGTTAGCCCTTGACCACAATCTCAACTGATGGTAAGTGATGATGCAATTTAAAATTGAAGCGGGCTTGTTAGGAGGGTGAAAATCCACACCCCTTTCGGTTTCTTCACGACGTCTGACCAGGACGCTTGGCGGTACGTCTTTGCTGGTAGGGTGGTAACTAGCCTTGTTTTAAGGCACTTTTTAATTTATTAATTTCAAGTGAGCTTTTATGCAAGCATTTTTAAAAGTTAAGTCTATCTCTGTGAAGTTGAGCTTTTTGTTCGAGAAATTCCAAATTCAGACCGGAGTTAGAGAAGAAGAATACAAGTTCAATACAAATATATCATGTTAGTGATTCTTCGGAAAAGCTTAAATTAATACGATACCGGCTTAGCACCGTCTTCAAACTGATCAGCAAGTAGAACATAATAATCATTATCAACCCATGTTCGGCTCACTGCTAAGCACGAGTCGCCTCTCAGAATGAGAGGGGTTAGGCCAATAGTCCACCCCGCTGGCCCAATGCGGATTGGCAGACTACACACACGCAGAGAATTAAGAAAATTCTCTGGTATGCTGGTTTCCTCACGATGTTTTCCTTTACCGTTTGAAACACGTGATATTTAATTTCTTAAAATGCATAAAACTGAAAAGTTGGAGGTGCATGCCCTGGACCGGATTCGTACCTACGCCCTCCGGAATCGGAGGCCGAGGTCATATTCACTAGGCTATCACGTATCCTTATGATAAATCACGTATATTATGATGTTATTTTACATACGTTTTTAGGTTTTGTAGTCGGTTGTATTTTTGTTATTAAAATTTTGTTAAAAAGATTATATTATTACAAAACGCTTCTTTGGTCCAGTGGTTGACCTGCGACTTCATAAAGTCCTGGGTTCACCAAAAAATAAATGATGTGTTTCGAATCCTCCTGTATACAGTGCGCGGGTGATTTATACAGCCGATGGCCCTTTTAGGTGCGGACTTTTTTATGCGCCGGTTGCAGCATACGCTAAGTGATTTGCGACACCTGGCGGGTTTTTGTAACTTTTACTGTATTCATCACTAGCTGACGCCGCGCGGTTTCACCCGCGTGGTTCCCGTTCCCGTAGGGGTACGGGGATAATATATAGCCTTTAGCCTTCCTCGATAAATGGGCTATCTAACACTGAAAGAATTTTTCAAATCAGACCAGTAGTTCCAGAGATTAGCGCGTTCAAACAAACAAACAAACTCTTCAGCTTTATAATATTAGTATAGATTGTAATATAATAAGCTGATAACATTGAATTATTATAAAAAACAGCTAAAACACACTCACACAACGTCAGAGTACCGCTTCGTTTCGAACACATATGGAGTCCTTAGTCATGAGTTTGTTCGTGCATTATACTTAATGATTATTACTATTCCACCCATAGTTCTAATAGTTTCTACGCGGCATCGTACCGAAACGCTAAATTGCTTGTCGATATGCCGATAGGGTTTTTAACACCTATCGGCATCCTGGCCATGGACGAGACCTTCCATCAGCCAGACCTGTACCAATTAAGAAAACCCAGCCGGGGAACGAACCCAGGACCTTCGTCTTGTAAATCCGCCGCGCATACCACTGCGCCACATATATCGTCAAACTCCCCCTCTCCCTCTCCCCAGATGACCCGTCTCAAATGAAAGGTCCACATAAAAAAAAACATCAGTACTCGCTTCAGGATCGAACCCCGGTCATACCACTGTACCAGCGAGGCGCTCGAGGTCATCAAAACTTTAATTACATTGGAATGAGTTTTTTATTATAATTCAAATACCAAACAAAAAGAAGATCAACTTGTAAACACTGAACAACATCAATATTAATATTTAACCAATTAAAAATATCCTCTCACCTTGACATAGTAAAAAATGCGTTTCTTGTCAAACGAATTTGAATTCTATCACTACGGTAATAAAGATGTGAGTTGTGTAGTATTGTTATGCTAATGTTGAGCTTAAAGTTCATGGGTGAATGTTTTGTTCACAGACTAGTTGGAAACATAGACGAAGCTGTCGGGAATATATTTCTTGGCTTATTTTTATTATTTATTAGCAACACGCCCGCGACATGTTACACGTGTAAAACTCATACACTTCATGTTGAAGAACAATCTATACTATCTATACTAATATTATAAATGCAAAAGTCTGTTACCTTTTCACGGCTAAACGGCTCAAACAATCAAGATGAATTTTGGTATAATGGTAACTGGGACCTTGCAGCAAAACATAAAAATTAAAATATAAAGAGGTTAAAGGTTTTTTTTTTCTCTCTTTTCTTTGTATGATGTGTATTCTGAATAAACTTTTCTTTCTTTCTTTCTAAATAGGGGTTGAAAGTTTGTATGGAAAGTCCATCATTTTTAGAGTTACATTTTTGTTCATAAATCATGAAAAAAATACGAAATTTAATGTGATTCAAGAATTTTTAAAATTTAACCACAAAAGTGGTGAAATAGGGGTTTAAAGCTTATATTGATTTCCACGCGGATGAAATCGCGGGCGTTTGCTAGTCATTCATGCATCCCACATGAACCCCTTCCCATCCCTTTTACAGTAAGCTTATCTAGCGAATGTGCCTTGCGAAATGCTTATGCTCTTAGCGATTTTACTTAACTAACTGATATGGATAATTATTTATACCTCGGTTTACGAAAACAAGCCAATTGGCTCTGATTTTTATTTTAGCGCTTATCTAAAGTAGCTTTACTATTAAATAGTAAAGTAATTTCATCCAAATACTAAACCACATCTTACAACATCACTAATGTACTAACAACACTTAATGTAAATTGACGTTATTAACTTATTTTAAATGAAATATTCATATGTTAAGTACGCTGTTTCGCGTACTGCCACTCGATTTAGTGCATATAAATCATATAAACTTATATACATAGAAAACTTCACGGTTACGAGCCTTAGTAATCTTTACTCCTCGGTCTTCGCTCCTCGTCCATTTGCCTTCAGGGCTTACGATTTCTTTGAACTTTAAAGCTGCGAAGGTGAGTGTTACTTCCGTCTATGTTTCGTCTAGTCTCTGGCACCGAATTTTTTTTATTTTTTCCTCTTCTAAGATCGCTCTGTCGTACGGATGTACCACAGTAGATATATTACAAGCAGTATAATAACTCAGCCATATTTTTGAAATAAATACCTACAGCCGCGCGCTCCGTAAACATGTGATAGGGCTGCCTGCCTCAAGCATTTTAATTACATTTGCCAACTTTGTGTTTCCATTTAGTTATGTGATTGTAAATATACTTTTTTTTAAATAAACAAATAAAATACTTTGTAAATTGTAGTAAAATAGGAAGTGATCAATAAAATGCGTGTTGTTTTTTGATTGGTAGATTTAAATAAGGCTGATACTAATCAATGATCTTGAAGGACCTTCATATATTTATTTTGGTGATGCCATCTATCTATTACCACCACACTAGGTGACCAAATAATAAAAAATCGGTCAAGTGCGTGTCGGGCCACGCGCAGTGTAGGGTTCCGTAGATTATGTTAGCACTTTAACCCCTTATGTAATGTACAAAAATACCGATAACGATACCCCCACACTATAGAATAGACGATAAAAAATTGACCCTGACTTGGCATGTAGGGAAGGAACTACAAAAAACAAATTGAGATTGACCGGGTTCGCTAGTAGTTTAATAAAAAAATCTGGATTTTTTTATTCAAATACATTAAAGTATGAGCAACACAATAATGTTGTTAAATTCAAACAACTTCTTTACGTAACTTCTTTATTACCTTAAAATACAGGTATACAAAACATACATGTCATAAGATTTAAATCTATGTATTACATAATAATCAAAGAAAACAACCTAAATGAAGAAGTTAATAAATAATTATTTAATAATATTATATTAACGTTTACGTCATTTACCTATTTACACAATTTTATCATTGAAGCATTTATTTATATATATATTTATTAAATTATGCCTTTAGAATACAAAATATTAATCAAACTTTATAAAAATAATAACTTTTTTCCTAGTCGTCATAATTAAAAAATCCAATACACTGCGTTCGTCACCGCGGCACAGTCGCAACGGTCTTCACCCCACGATCACCCCACGTACGAGCTGCGTAGGTATAGCTCGCGTTTCGACCTTTAGTATGAAGTCCAACTACTGCTTGTAATATATCTACTGTGGATGTACTGAGAATAGTGATGTTTGATTCGGAGGGAGATTTATCTCGTTGGTATTTGACGATTTGTAGTCAGAGATTATTCATCGATTATTGCGACAGCACTATCAATCAATACATATAAATAAAATTAAAATGTTAGTGCTTTCAAAATATGTAATTGTGTTTTTCAACTGCTTAAAGTTAATAACAATGAATGCTAATTTCTGTAAGAGCTGAATCGATTTTAATGGGACTCGTAGGCTCTTAGTTATATTCATTAATTATCAACCCATATTGGGCTCACAGCTGAGCACGAGTCTCCTCATGATGAGAGGAATTAGGTAAATAGTCCACCACGCCCTAATACGGATTGGCAGACTTAACACACACATTTATTAACCCCTTTGCATGGTAATTTAAGCCTTACTAACCTCTAATCTGTAAATGTTTTCTGTCCCAAATAAATAAAAATAAAAATAAAAATAAAGAGAGTTGAGAAAATTCTCTGGGTATAAATCGCTAATCATCTCACACCTAATAATTATTATAATTAACTTGTTCTAAATTAATAAAAATAATTTTGATTAATATATTTCCAGAACGGCTTAACCGATTTGGCTAATTCTTTTTTTTATAATATTCCTTGAAGTACGAGGATGGTTTTTAGGGAGAGTTGATTAAAAAAAAAAGTCCAAGAGGTGGGTTTCGAGCAGGGTAGATTATGGGTAGGGTACGGTAGTGGTGGAGTAAGGGTAGGAAAGGGCTAGGGTAGGGGTAGGAAAGAGGTAGAATAGAGTAAAGGTAGGGGTAGGAAAGAAGTGCACATAAATTAAAACAAAACTGTGCCGGGTCCGCTTCCAGTTAATATATTTTGAATTTGAAAATAAGTAAGTTAGCAAATTACATGCGTTTTCTACCTTAATTTCTAATTTGTTTGTTGGTAAACAGTACACATCGAATATGGCTTTAATATAAGCTGCGTCCCCTGGTCTTGCTCGTCTAGTTGGACTTCAACTTGTCCTTATTGATGTCAGTGAAGAGGTAGCCTATTTTTTTTTTTAATTCTGTACAATTTAGCCCTTGACTACAATCTCACCTGATGGTAAGTGATAACGCAGTCTAAGATGGAAGCGGGCTTACTTGTTAGGAGGATGAAAATCCACACCCCTTTCGGTTTCTACACGGCATCGTACCGGAACGCTAAATCGCTTGGCGGTACGTCTTTGTCGGTAGGGTGGTAACTAGCCACGGTCGAAGCCTTCCACCAGCCAGACCTGGACAAATTAAGAAAATCTCAGTCTGCCCAGCCGGGAATCGAACCCAGGACCTCCGTCTTGTAAATCCACCGCGCATACCACTGCGCCACGGTAGCCGTCTTTGTTTTGTTGACAAATTAAAAAGTTAGATTGTGTTTCAAAACCGTGTAAATAAATAATTAAAAGCACTTGGGAATGTATAATTGTTTTATAATTACAGACAAACACTTCAATTTTATTTATTGATTATTAAAAATTTACAATTTATTCCTTCACACGTACACTCAACTATGTCTCCGTCCCCTGGTCTTGCTCGTCTAGTTGGGTCTGTACCCCTTCAACTTGTCCTTATTGGTGCCAAAGAAGAGGTCCCAGAATGCCATCCGCTGGTGGTAGGGGCGCGCGCCCAGTGTCAGCTCGCTGTCTATGTTGAGGTACCAGTAGGTCTGTTGGGTGATCGGTGACCACTTCACGGGTAGTAGATCGGACGTCTCGGGTGTTGGATCTCTGGGGAACATCATTTTGATGAGACTTTGTTACATTAATAGTTATCATTTCAAAGTTTATTTGAATGTTTAAGTCTTCCTAATCACTCAAATAAACCGACAAATGTTTTTGTAACGTCTCGATAGCTTTTAACCCCTAACGCAAAAAGAGAGGTGTTATAAGTTTGACGTGTCTGCCTGTTTGTCTGTCTGTGATACCATAACTCCCGAACGGATGAAGCGATTTCAATTTATGTGTTTCTAGACATATTTGATGAAAATCGGTTGAGCCGTTTAAGTTGTGAGGGGTGAAGTGAGGGAAAAAATTATAATAGTGGGTAATTGTGCAAGCCAAGAGGGCGCCGCGAAAAACCTAATAACAAAAGCGATGTCGTGAGTGTGGTTTGCGAGACAAAAATGTGAGGTTGTTGAAAAAAAGAGAAAAAAGAACAAGGTTTCGATTCTGTCCCTAACAGCTGATGTCAACTTCGCATCTCGCAAACTTCAGTCCCGTCGTGACTACGATTCATGCAACTGGGTCGTAATATCGACATTAAAAATCTCGTCGTTTTATCGTGGTATGCACCCGTTTAAATAATATTCGTAAAATCTACCCCTATCTAAGCCCTTGGTTACCTAGATATGCCACTGGTTAAAATTCTAAAATCAAAATTAATAATTACCCATATTTAACAAAGTTCGTCCACAGAGCAGTGATCCGTTCTATCACCAATTGATCCTCAGCAGATGGCGCCTGAGTCTCAGTAGTCAAATCATATAAGTAACCCAATTCATCAGCATGAGCCGCACCCGGTATAGTCACATTCAGACGTTTCTTCACAAAGTTCCTACCACCACTATATGAAAACACGTATTGAAATACATTATTCGCACCACTATCTAAGTACCTCTTTAAACTCTGCTGAATTGGATATGCGAAATCATAATCCGATTGGAAATCTGTGAGGTTATCTTTCAACGCTTCATTGAATACTTCGTCGCCTATGTAAAATCTTCTAACTATATCTTCCATTGATTTAAAATTATCATCGTATATAAATCTCTGTTGTAACGATTCTTCGAAAACGTTGTTAAGCTTTGCGAATTGATCTGCTTGTAACAAATTGTATTTAAACAATTGTTCTTTGTTATTGAATCCTACTAGCGCGTTTATGTTTTTAGCTTTAGGCATAGCAAGATTTAGTGGATGATCTGTTATAATGTTGTCTATATTATCAAATTCCTTTTCAATACACGGTCTACTTTTGATACCAAGTGCTGTTGTCGCAGCTATTACTAAATGAGCATCTGTTTTAGCAAGGAATGCTACAGCGTCGTTAATATTTTGTGTTTCAAAGCCCAATTGTGCTGCAATCTTCAATGGTTTGTCCTTCTCGTCTTCTTCTAGAAGTCCTGGTAGGTAGGTTGTCCCGCTCTGTGTTATCGCCTGGTTGAACAGCTTCTCGTGTTGTGATAGGAGATGGTATTCCACTGAAGCGCCGCCTGCGCTCTCTCCCATGACTGTGACCTGTATAAATCACATTAATATTATAAAGGCTAATGTTTACGTGTGCTTGTAATTGTGTATGTTTCTCCCCGACCGAAATATAATCGAATTCAAAATCACAAAAAAAGACTAAAAAAAGCGAATCATTACATCGTATGTAATGCTACCTTCTGATCACTTTGAAGGCGGTGCGAACACAGTGATGCATTAACTCAAGCCGATTGAATAATATCCTTCATAAAGTTCTAGGATTTTCTGGCAGTTCTTTCCCGAGGTTCTTTTAGAAAGGGCTTTAATTTATACGCAAATGTTACTCCCCGATAATGTAGCTTTCCATTGGTGAGCGTATTCTCAAAACAATTTAGCGGTTTAAGCGTCATACAAACAAACAATTTCACATTGCAAATATGCAATATATTAGCAGATCTCACTCGGTTTCAAATTCCCGTGGGAATACATACAATTCTATAGTAATATATTGCTAATAATGTAGTTTTTCCATTGGTGAAAGAGTTTTTTAATCGCTCCAGTGGTTTCAGAGCCTATTCAATACAAACCAACAAACAATGAAATCCTATTTATAATATTAGTACAGGTTAGTTAGGATATTAAATGCTAAAAAATACTATGTACCTTGTCGGGGTCTCCACCGAATGAGGCTATGTTGTCTCTAACCCACCGCAGCGCTAAGACCTGGTCCTTCAGACCCTGGTTGCCGGGTATCTCGGGCGTGTCGAGGCAGAAGAACCCGTACGGACCCACTCTATAGTTGATGGCTACCAGGATAACGTCATGTCTGACCAGGTATTTAGGACCGTAGATAGACCTGTATAATATACATATATATTTTTTAATTTTTTAGTGAGAAAAGACTGTGTACTATGTACGTAATAGTTCAATAGGCGGGGATCGAACCTACGACCTTTCGACGATGAGTCCGGCCACATTACCGATGAGCTATTGAGTCAAAGTTATTTGACTCAATAGCTCATCGGTAATGTTAATAATTGACTGCGATCGTTACGTTACGTTTTTCTTTTTGGGATTCAGTATCCAAACGTGATATTTTAGCCATTTTTATAGCCGGTAGAGAATATTACGAGCGTGAGTCCGATTCACACTTGGCCGGTTTTTAATAAAAAAAGAAGGAGGTCCCCAATTTGACGCGCATTTTTGTTCATTTTATGTTTGATAACTTCCTCATTTATTAACCAACTTGCGGACGCCCGCGACTTCGTCAGCGTGGAATCCAGCTTTTCACAAATCCCGCGGGAACCATGGATTTTTCCGGGATGAAAAGTAGCCTATGTGTTAATCCAGAGTAAAATCTATTTCCATTCCAAATTTCAGCCAAATCGCTTCAGTAGTTCAGCGTAAAAGAGGAACAAACATACTTACACACTTACACACAAACTTTCGCCTTTATAATATTAGTGTGATGTGATTTCAGTATTTTTGTGAGAAAATCAAAATGACTGAAACTGAATTGCCCATAGAAAGGTGGTTCACCGTCTTCAAAACTGTCAATAAAAACGACGTAAGGAGATACGAGGGTATTTTTCGCTTTTAGAATAATGCACATTTGAAGTCGGTTCAATTTTTTTGTTAAAAAAAAATACGTAGTAGCGGTAAGCTATTTGCGTGTTCGCTGCGAAACGAGGTCAATTGACCTCGTAAAAGTTACGAGGTCTATATACCTCGTTCCGCACCACAGAAAGTTTTAGTACGAGGTCAAAAAACCTCGGACCGCACCGCGGGAAAGTACAGAAAGTTCAGTGCCGCAGCGAACGTGTTAAATATAAAAAAAGAAAAAATTCTCACCGGCTAGTGTAACCAATGGTGAATCCCCCGCCATGTATCCACACGAGCACGGGCAGCCTGTTCCTGGAGCTTGCTCTGTTGGGCACGTACACGTTGAGCTGCAGGCAGTCCAGCGAGCCCACGATGGTGTTCTGGTACTCCTCCACTTGTGGGCAGACGTTGGAGTCCTCCACGGCGTCGAACACTCCGTCGAACTTCGACTGCGGTATTGAAGCCTGGGGGACGATGTACATTGTTGATTGTTTCACGATCTACGTGACGCAGTGAACTTACAAGACCGAGGTCCTGGGTTCGATCCTCCGCTGGGTCGAGGTTTCCTTAATTGGTTTGGTCTAGCTGGTGCCGTGGCTAGTTACCATCTTTCCGTCAAAGGCTACCGCCAAGTGATTTAGCGTTTCTGTACGATGTAGTGTAGAAATCGAAAGGGGTGTGGATTTTCTTCCTACTGACAAGTTAGGCTGCTGTTTTTTTTTTATTCTTTACAAGTTAGCTCTTAACTACAATCTCACCTGATGGTAAGTGATCTAAGATGGATGCGGGCTAACTTGTTAGGAGGACGATGAAAATCCACACCCCTTTCAGTTTCTACACGGCATCGTACCGGAACGCTAAATCGCTTGGCGGTACGTCTTTGCGGGTAGGGTGGTAACTAGCCACGGCCGAAGCCTCCCACCAGCCGAAAATGCTTCCATGTGCATTATAACTTACCATCAGTTGAGATTGTACCATCAGTTGAGATTGTATTTTTATAATATGATCAATATTCCCGTGAAAGACTGTGCCAGGAGTGGGTACGACAATAGATCAACGGGGTGGGGATCGAACCACCACCAATAGGTGATGTGTCCAACCGCTCTTACCGTTGAGCTATTGAGGTTATTTTATAACTTGTAAAGAATAAAAAAAGAGAATTTGACGACCCTAGGTAGATTTTCAAAAAACCTGATCAACAAAATCATTTTTTTTTTGAGATAATACTTAAGTCACTTTTGATATTATCATGGCTTTAATCTCTTAAAATGCATAAGTGATTACGCCCTCCGAATCAATCCTACTCAAAGGGGGGTAATAAATACACAAATACGCAAAGAAGTCTCACCCCAAAAGGGTTGTCCTCCTGTACAGTCGCGTACGGTATCCCTAGGAACATGGAGTACTCGCCATCATCAGCTCGCAGCCCGCGGATGAGGCCCGCCGGCGCGTCCACCAGGGGGTCCAGCCTCACCAGGCCCCGCGCGGACCCCAGGGTCAACAGAACCGCTGCCACAACCCACATGTTACTACCTCGGGACTTAGGACCCGTGTGATCAGATATTACAATTGTTAGATAAGTTATCGATATCTATAGATTGCAGAACTTGAGAGCAGATGATATGCTGTTTGATAATACCGACAGATTGTAGATGTTTTTATCATACTTAATATTATAAATGTGAAAGTGTGTGTGTCTGTTTTTATGTCCGTCTTTCACGGCAAAACGGAGCGACGAATTGACGTGATTTTTTCAAGTGGAGATAGATGTAAGAATGGAGAGTGACATAGGCTACTTTTTGTCTCTTTCTAACCCTCCACTTCCCTATAATAGGGGATGGAAGTTTGTATTAAGTACTTCTAGTACTCTTAGTATTTGTGACTATTTTAGGGTAGGGTATGGTAGGGATAGGGAATACATGCACATAAGTCAAAGCGAAGCTTGACCGGTTCCGCTAGTATAGAATATCTGCCATATCTGTTTTTAGGGTTCCGTGTCTCAAAAGTTATTCATAATCGATGAGAATGACACCTCAGTATCATATACCAAAATGTATAATATAAAAATGAATCGCAAAATGCGTTGCTAAGCGCATAACTCAACAACGCCGGGACTGATTTGGCCAATTCTTTTTTTTAAATGTTCGTGGAAGTTCTAGGATGGCTTTTACGGCGAGAAAATTTCGAATAATTGCCGGAAAAACCATAAAAATAGCCCTTTTCTTTTTCCCATACAAATGTTTTCTAACTAAAGCGTAATCAATTTGAGCTTTATTGTTATTATATAAAGTTCATATTAATAATAATTAGAAAACGGGAGGGAGGACAGGTGGCGCTGTCTGTATCAACACTAGGCTCCGTATAAAAAAATACTTAAAAATAGAATATCAAGTACTTTTCGCATAAAAATAAGTTTATCGTGTGTAAAAGAGTGACTTACCTATGTGAGAACGTTATCTAAGCTGGATTTGTGTGTTAAGTGAAAAATAGACAATAAAACTTTGTAAACCATACCCGTTTAAATAGTGGATAAACAGTGCAAAAATCAATGAACTTTAAGGACTAAGAGTGGATTAAGTGAGTTTTTCTTGTTATGAACTTAAAAAGGTTGGATAATACATAAAAAGTGTTATTTATAAAAACGTTTTATAAACAAACAAATGAAAAAATCACAGTTTGTAATAACGGTAAAAACGAAAAATTACAAGTTGCGACACCTACTGGAGTTCATTGTAACTACAAAGATAGATCACAAACACTGAGCAAGTAGTACAAGAAATTGTCAACAGATGTCACTCACCTCACCGATAGCTGTCACTTAAAATTTAATTAAATAAACTGCCGATTGCTGATTAGTCGAGAGTGCATACACACTATACATATTCATAAAAATGGAAGAAATGATGAAAGTACTTATGGAAATACGGGAAGATATGCGGTGCCAAAAGCAGGAAATAAATAGAGTTCAAGATAATTTGAAAAAACTAAATGAAAATATATCTCTAAAATTCGAAAGCATGGAATTAAAAACAAAAGAACTGGAAGAAAAAATTGAAGATCAACAGACATGTCTGGACAGAATGGAACAACAGCTTAAAAGAAGAAATATAGTATTTTTCGGACTAGAAGAAAGTGAAAAGTGTTACAGTGACTTAGAAGACATTGTATTAAAGTTATTGAACAACACTATGAAAATAAGTTGCGATAAAAGAGACGTTGAATTAGTCAGAAGATTGGGAAAAAGAAATGAAAACACTAGGCCTGTGGTGTTATCGGTTACTACGATGGGCTTAAAAATACAAATTCTAAGAAATAAAAATTTACTAAAGGATTCGTGCATTTACTTAAAAGAAGACTTTACGTCTAAAGTCCTCCAAAAAAGAAAGGAACTGCACGATGAATTTATTTCTAGAAAACAGCAAGGAGAAAATATAATAATGAGATATGATAAAATAATATCACTGGATAATAAGTACTCTACCAAACATAGAGTCAAATCTAATCAAAAGAGTCCAAAAATGCGAAATAATATAAAAAAACTATATTCTTCTCCAGCTAGAATTTCAAAAGTATCGGAAGGTTTTTCATCAAAACCGGCCATGTCGAAGTACCTGATTTATTCAAATAGGAACACAAACAACTCATCAGATCTGCAGCAAAATAAAAATGTTAATATATAGCAACTACCACCCCCCTCTCGTAACGTAAAAATACAACAACCACTATCAGAACACCGTACTTATCTTCCAAGCCGGCTGGTCACCGTGGAAGATCATGACCAAAACCCTCCAAAGAACCCTTTAAAAAATGAAATAACCCCAGAAAAATCGCTATACATTTTGACATACAACGCTAAAACACTCTCATCATATGAGCGTTTGATAGAGCTAAATGAAGCTCTCAAAGAAATTAAATGCGACATAATAGGATTGGCTGAAACAAGACGCCTTGGAAATAAAATCGAAGAGTATGAAAACTTCATTTTCTGTTACACTGGTCACACACCTGGAAAATATGGCATAGGTTTTATAGTTAAATACCATCTTAAAAATAATTTAGAAAGTTACCTCGGCCTTTCTGAAAGAGTAGCCATATTGAATCTAAAATTCGAGAGCACCAGCTTATCCATCATCCAAGTCTATGCCCCTACTGCACAAGCCAGCGATGACGAAATTGATAACTTTTATGTGACAGTGAATAGGGCAATAGAACTGGCGCATAAAGACTTCATACTGATGGGCGACCTAAATGCTAAAATTGGGATACCAAAAACTGAAGAACATTTAATAACGAAAGCACACGGATATGGAATCAGAAACGAGAGAGGACAAAGATTAATCGACTTCGCCACTGAAAACAAACTGTAAATTTTGAACACATTCTTCAAAAAAAAACCAAAAAATAAATGGACTTGGCTATCACCGGATGGAGTCACCAAAAATGAAATCGATTTTGTCCTGTCAAATCGACCTCGTCTATTTAAAAACATAGAAGTGCTAAATATTAATTATCCTTCGGATCACAGGCCAGTAAGAGCTACAATATCATATGATACACATTTCAAAATAAGTAGAACAAAGTATTCTAACTGCCAACATACCACAATAACAAGCGAAGAGGAAATCACCAATTTCAAAGAATACTTAAACTTCTACATATCGAACGATAAAACATTTACTGAGTCTACTGTCCCAGTCCAGAAACATTACGATAACTTAATCAGAATAATCACCTCAAGCCTGCAAAACTCCCGAGCAACACAAACCCCAAAGAAAGTCCACAAAATATTTTCAGAGCATACGCTAACACTTTTTAAAAGAAGACAGGACCTGCAAAAAAGTTCAAATAAAACTAGAGCAACAAGAAACGAAATTTCGGCGCTCTACAAGCTTGTCAACAGATATATAAAAAAAGATTACGCCAACTACAGATATAAAACTATAGAAAAACATTTACGCCAAACTGGAAGCACAAAAAAGGCATTCAAAGAGCTGAAACCAAATAAAACCTGGATCGAAAAGCTAAAAAAGGGCGAAACCACCAAAAACAACCGCTGCGACATCATTAGCATAGCGACAGAGTTCTATAGGAATCTTTACAGTACAAAAGAGCCAGAATATACTAGCCATGAGAGCTTAAATAATAACAGCGGTGACAACATACTAAAAATACCACAAATTGAAGAAAATGACGTCATTGCGGCACTGAACAAATTGAAGCTAGACAAAAGCCCAGGCTCAGACAACCTAACAAACGAGACTTTAAAGATAGCTGGTCCAATATTAGCTAAACCATTTACTAATTTATTTAACTCTATCTTCAAATCTGGCGAGACACCCACTCAATGGTCTGAATCCAACATAACTCTATTATACAAAAAAGGCGATCCGAAGGATATTGGGAACTATAGACCTATAAGTCTGCTGCCAAGCGTATATAAGCTATTTTCTACAATCCTGACCAAAAAAATTAGCTCTACATTAGAAACAAGACAACCAGTGGAACAAGCAGGATTTAGAAAAGGCTTCTCTACCATCGACCATATCCACACACTCGAACTTCTCATAGAGAAATATCAAGAGAGAAATAGACCACTGTACTTAGCATATATCGATTACAAAAAAGCATTCGACTCCGTGTCACACAGTTATATCTGGGAAACTCTAGCAACACAGAATGTGGAAAACGAATATATAAAAGTAATCAAAAGTATATACAGGAAGAGTAAAAGCAGAGTTAAACTAGAAACGGCAGGTCCTTGGTTCCCTGTAAAGAGAGGCGTAAGACAGGGGGACCCGCTCTCTCCTATACTGTTTATAGCCACATTAGAGTCTATAATAAGCAAGCTTGACTGGAATGATTGCGGTATTAAAGTAAAAACGAATTATCTAAGTCACCTACGTTTCGCCGACGACTTGGTGCTAATATCAGAGAACGGAAATGAACTACAACGCATGGTAGAGTCACTAAATAAAGCTAGCAAGCTCGCCGGGCTAGAAATGAACCTCACTAAAACTATGGTAATGACCAACAGCACCAAGGTACAAATATATGTCGATAACGAGCTTCTCCAGTATACCGAAAAATACATCTACCTAGGCAAGCAAATAAGCTTCGACAAACTAAACAGCTACCAGGAGGTAGAGCGCAGGGCCCAGTTAACATGGAATAAGTACTGGAGCTTTAAAGAAATATTTAAGAGCAACATGCCAACCAAGCTGAAGACTAAGGTCATGAATTCTTGCCTTATACCATGCCTAACCTATGCTTGTCAGACATGGAAGTTTAACAAAAACATCATAAATAAAATTATAACATGCCAACGAGGAATGGAGCGGAGCATGCTAAACATAAAAAGAATAAATAAAATAAGACATACTAAAATACGCAACCTCACAAAAGCAACAGACGGCCTAGCTCAAGCTCTAGCATTAAAATGGAAGTGGGCAGGACACATAGCTCGTCTGCAAGATCAAAGATGGACAAAAAGAGTGACAGAGTGGAGGGGGCCAGTGGGCAAAAGAAAGAAAGGGAGACCTTGCAACAGATGGGAGGATGAAATAAAACGCGCAACGGGTCCAAACTGGATACAAATAGCGCAATCCAGAGAAAACTGGCACAATTTGGAGGAGGCCTTTACCCGCAGAGGGGTTCCTACAGAATAGTTGCAATATAATATTAAAAAAAAAAAAAAAAAAAAAAAAAAAAAAAATAAAAAAAAAAAAAAAAAAAAAAAAAAAAAAAAATACTTAAAAGCACTAACTATTAAATAATAATCATCTACTTTTTGATACTAACACAATTAAACTAAACTCAACTTAACCAAACCTTGTAAACTAGTACTTCTGTAGGAAATAAATGGCTTTTTTATTTTATTTATTTATTTTAGAAAACGGGGTAGCGGTAGGGTAGGGGTAGTTGAAAGTTTACATCGAGTTTCACGCAGACGAAGTCGCGGGTGTCCGCTTATATATATATAATTATAAAGAGCTAAAGTTTTTGGCGTTGTTGTTGTCCTGGATTCGATCCCCAACTTGGCTGATTGAGGTTTCTTTAATTGGTCCAGGTCTGACTAGTAGCTTCGGCCGTGGCTAGTTACCATTCTACGGCAAAGACTTACCGCCAAGCGATTTGGCGTTCCGGTACGATAACGTGTAGAAACAAGTTAGCCCGCTTCCATCTTAGATTGCATCATCACTTAATACCATCAGACGAGATTGTAGTCAAAGGTTAACTTGTCCTATCCTAACTTGAAATTTTGTATAGATGTTTGCTTGGATGTTTGTTACACTTTAACGCCGCAACAACTGAACCGATTTGGCAGAAATTTGGAATGGAAATAAAATCTGGATTAACACATAGACTTCATTCCGGAAAAATCCATGGTTCCCGAAGGATTTGTGAAAAACCAAATTCCACGCGCACGAAGACGCGGGCATCCGCTAGTAAAGTCTGTTAGTAAAGAATAAAAAAAAGTTATAGACGGAGTCGGGAGCGTCGACCTGTAATCACTCGTGATACGGTGAAACATTTTTTAAATGTCAAATTGGAAATTAAAACTCATTACAAACAGTAGTGTTTTAATCACCCACTAGATGGCGCCAATTGTAACTTGAATCGCGCTAGCATTGTGTTACTTTGAAATGGTTAATAAGCTGATTATGTTATACCTTTGTATACAAATGATCTGTCGCTCGTCAAATTTGTTTAAACAATACGGTTATTATTTTTGTAGGAAAGTATGTACCTGTTGCAAAGCAGGTTAATACTTTCTTGTGTAATGTTACTGTACTCACAGGGCTATAAGGGCATAGTGCTTTAAGTTCTGTATGTACTCTAGTATTTAATTACTTATTTGTAATTAACAGCGTTTAACAAAATATGTACAAAAAATATAAAATAAACAATAATAAGGCCACATACAGTTACAAAGAAAGTTACAATATAAAGTAGGCATAAAAAGTGAAAATGAAAAATAATTTTTAAAAGAAATGATAGTGAATAAAAAAAAATATTATTAAGTTAATCACATATAAGAAAAATAGTACAAAATTTATTTAAAAATTCGCAAGTTGAATGTAAGTGAATGAGCGTGAGAGAGTGTGTGTGAGTCAGTGTGTGTGTGTGTGTGCGTGTGTCTAGGAGCATGAGAAAGAGAATGGACGTGTGTGTGGGTGTGAGAATTGGTGCATATATTAGTTAGGTTTATTGAGTTTGGTGTGTGTTTTTCTGAAAGCGTTTGTTCGTTGAGGTGTTATTGTCTTCGGTGTAAAGTGATAATTTCTTTTTTTAACTGATTTTATATAGTACTAGCGGACGCCCGCGACTTCGTCCGCGTAAATTTCGATGTCAACTTTACTACTACCCACTGTAAAGGGCAAATCTTATCTCCATAATATCCTTGTGATTATTAAATAATTTATTTTAATAAGGATTAAAGTTTAGTTGTATAAATAACACAAATCCCGCGGGAACCATGGATTTTTTCGGGACGAAAAGTAGCGTATGTGTTAATCCAGAGTAAAATCTATTTCCATTCCAAATTTCAGCCAAATCGCTTCAGTAGTTCAGCGTAAAAGAGGAGCAAACATACTTACACACAAACTTTCGCCTGTATAATTTTTTTTTATTTTTTTATTCTTTACAAGTTAGCCCTTACCATCAGGTGATATAAGATGGAAGCGAGCTAACTTGTCAGGAGGAGGATGAAAATCCACACTCCTTTGGGTTTCTACACGACATCGTACCGGAACGCTAATTCGCTTGGCGGTACGTCTTTGTCGGTAGGATGGTAACTAGCCACGGCCGAAGCCTCCCACCAGTCAGACCTGGACCAATTAAGAAAACCTCAATCGGTCCTGCCGGGGATCGAACCCAGGACCTCCGTCATGTAAATCCTCTGCGCATACCACTGCGCCACGGAGGCCGTCTAAATATTAGTGTGATAGAGCATTTGAGAAAATACAGCTGTTTTGAAATCACAGATAGACACTTCAATTTAATTTATTGATTGAAAATTTACAATTTATTCCTTCACATGTGTAATGTACTATGTCTGCGTCCCCTGGTCTTGCACCACCGACCAGGACCACCTGGTCCGGACTAGTTGGGTCGGTACCCCTTCAGCCTCTCCTTATTGATGTCAGTGAAGAGCTCCCAGAAAGCCATCCGCTGGTGGTAGGGGCGCGCGCCCAGCGTCAGCTCGCTGTCTATGTCTAGGTACGGGTAGGTCTCTTCGTTGATCGGTGACCACTTGACAGGCAGTAGATCTGATGTCTGCGGGGTCGGGTCTCTGGAATGTTTGATTGACAGTTACTGTAAAATCGGGAATAGCAATGAAATTGATTCTTTTATAATATTATTTATTGAAGTAAAACTACTTCATAACACGTTAGCTCGTAAAGTATCGCTTATTTCACCAATTTCAATATCGAAATGTGTCTCATTACGCACATGTGCCGCAAATAAAACCTTTATCATCCGTCTAATAACGAACGATCTTGACAAAGAAGTTTTATGTCAGAAAAGTGCTCAACATTTTATGAATAAAAACAGACTTTACACACTAATAAAACTAAGAAAATTCTCTGGTATGCAAGATCCTCACGATGCATTTCCTTCACCGTTAGAGACACGTGATATTTAATTTCTTAAAATGGACATAACTGAAAAGTTGGAGGCGCATGCCTCGAACCGGATTAGAACCTACGCCTTCCAAATCGAAGGAAGAGGTCATATCCACTGGGCTATCACGTCTCTTGGTATTGATAACACAATATCTCACCCATATTTGACGAAATTAGTCCACAGAGTAGTCATCCGATCTATCACGAGCTGATCTCCCTCCGACGGCGCCTCCTTCTCATACGATATGTCGAACAGGTAGCTGATCTCGTCAGCATGAGCTGCTCCACTCATTGTGATGTTCAGGCGCTTCTTGACGAAGTTCCTCTCGCCGCTGTACGAAAACATATAGTAGTATATGTCCTTAGCGCCACTCTCCAGATACTTCTGCAGGCTAACTTGGACTGGATACGCGAAATCGAAGTCTGAGTCGAAGTCTATCAAGTTGTCTCTGACCGCTGCGGTTATTTCTTCGTCTCCTATGTAGAATCTGCGCACTATGTCCTCCATTTCCTTGAAATCTTCGTCGTATGTGAACTTCTTTTGGAGGGATTCCTCGAAAACCTTGAAATATAAGAGTGAGGATTAAGGTAATGCGTAATTTTTAAAAAGTAGTAGGGGCGTATAAGATATCAAATTGCATTAGGGTATTTGTGACAAAATTGTGCGAATTTGGAAAAAAAGGCTTTTCTCTTGTTTTTTAGGCAATGTGGGATACTCTACTTCAAAGTAGATTAATGAAGTACGAGGATGGTTCTTACGATAGCGGTGGGGTACGGTAGGAAGGGTAGAGGTAGGGTAGGGTATGAATTAATTGATAGAAATATTAAAAGGTACCTTAAGGTTATACTGTTCTGTCGGCAGCGATGCGTAGCTGGCTAATCTCTCTTTGTTATTGAACCCTACCAATATTGGCATGTTTTTGGCCTTCGGTATATCCATGTTTATCGGATAATCTGTCAACATACTATCTACATTCTCAAATTCCTTTTCAACGCACGGTCTGCTAGACAGGCCGAGTTCACTAGTCGCTGCTATCACCAATTTGACATCAGTCTTCGCGAGGAATTCAACCGCTTCTGCGACGTCTTCTGTATCATATCCCAACTTCTGAGCAATGCTTAGGGCTTTGTCTACTCCCGAGTCTTCTAGAAGGCCTGGTATGAATGTTGTACCGCTCTGCATGATTGCCTGGTTGAACAGCTTCTCGTTTTTGGATAAAAGATGGTATTCCACTGAAGCACCGCCAGCGCTCTCTCCCATAACTGTGATTTTGTTGACATCACCACCAAAAGACTGGATGTTGTCTTTGATCCAGCGCAACGCTAATACCTGGTCTTTCAGACCCTGGTTGCCGGGTATTTCTGGTGTGTCGAGGCAGAAGAACCCGTATGGACCCACTCTGTAGTTGAGGGTTACTAGGATGACGTCGTGCCTCACCAGGTATTTGGGGCCGTAGAGGAACCTGCAAATAATTATAATAATTTATTTGATTGATTAGAAAGCAGATTTACAAAAGGTTGTAGCTTTCGAGTAGATAATAATTAGACCCTGATACTTTCTATAATAATGAATAGGTGTACTTATTATTTATTTACAAGTTAGCCCTTGACTACAATCTTACCTGATGGTAAGTGATGATGCAAGCGATGGAAGCGGGCTAATTTGTTAGGAGGTGGATGTAAATGCGTCCGGACTGATTCACTCAGGCCGAACGTCCCTCTAAGCCGAAGTCCGAGTCTAACAGGAAACGCCCTTAGAGAGTCGTTCCGCCCTCTGTTTTTCTTTCAGCCTTCGGGTCTCATCAGGCAATGCTTCTGCGCTCGCCCAAACCCCCCGGTGACGCTGTAGTGGTCACTTACTCAACACGAAAAAAAGAGGCCAGAGTTAGTCTGAGCGAACAAGCGGGCAAAACATTACAGTTACCTAAAAATATGCACCAGGTTTCGAAACATTACCTGTTAGCGAATCCTATGGAGAAGCCTCCCCCATAGATCCACACCAGCACCGGCAGCCGGTTCCTGGAGGTGGCCTTGTTGGGCACGTAGATGTTGAGGTGCAGGCAGTCCAGCGAGCCCACGATGGTGTTCCCGAACTCCTCCACTTGTGGGCAGATGGCCGAGTCGTTGAACGCGTCGAAAACACCTTCGAGTTTGGCTTGAGGGATGGATGTCTGGAATAATTGGTGTATATTTGTTTTTTTGAGAATTTTTGTAACTAGCAGAACCGCGCGGTGTCACCCGCGTGGTTTCCGTTCCCGTAAGAATAAGGGAATAATATATATCCTATAGCCTTCCTCGATAAATGGGCTATCTAACACTGAAAGAATATTTATAGAAATATAGAATATTATAGAAATATGAAGGACCAGTAGTTCCTGAGATTAGCGCCTTCATCTAAAAAAACAAACAAATTCTCCAGCTTTATAATATTCGTATAGATATCTTTTTTTTTTTTAATATAACCAATATAAAAGCCGTGATAGCCCATGACCTCTGCCTCTGATTCCGGAGGGTGTGTGAGGAAAGGTTTCCTCAAGATGTTTGGTATGCAGGTGCGTACCAGATAGTTTTCTTAATTTTTTGCGTGTGTAAAGTCTGCCAATCCGCATTGTGCCAGCGTGGTGAACTACTGGCCTAACCCCTCACATTCTAAGAGGAGACTCGAGGTAGACCCGAATATGGGTTGATAATGATGATGATGACCAGTATTCCAATTCCTCTTCAACTAGTCGGGACGACGAACCACCACCTCTCGGTGATGTATCCAACTGCTCTTACCGTTGAGCTATTGAGGGTTTCAATTGAGATTCGAATAAGTATGAAGGCTTAAAGTGCTCTTCCAAGCATGGGGATGTCACACCACCAATTTCACTACTTTATGTAAATCGGTCAAAAACAAAAACAGCTTAGCAACAATAGATTTCACAACATCTGTGGATGCACGATGATAAGCTATTAATCTGTAAGAGAGGCGGCACGATAAGATACAGGAAGCTGTGATGCAATTCATGATACATATCGGCTTGATTTGTGAAATATAACTTACTAGCGGACCCGGTCAATCTTTCGCTTTGACTTATGTACGCTTCTTCGCTATCCCTACCCTACCCATACCCTAGCTCTACCCTACAAATGTTCTATACAAACTTCCATCCCCCACGTTAGGGAAGTGGGTGGTTAGAAAAAGTCTAAAAGTACCCTATGTCACTCTCCATTCCTTCAATTATCTCCACTTAAAAAATCATGTCAATTTGTTGCTCCGTTTTGCCGTGAAAGACGCACAAACAGACAGACAGACACACACACTTTCACATTTATAATATTTGTTATTTTTTCAAAATTACGTCAAGATTGGAATGAAAGATCTTCTGTTTAACGAGTAGATTCAAAGTTGAAGAAGAATGTTTCGTTTCCTCTTGTTCTACCGAACATACAGATAGGCAGACAGACAAAAAATTTATATATTGCATTTGTGGCATCAGTATCGATCACTAACCCGCTGATAGTTATTTTGGAAATATATTTCATGTATAGAATTGAACTCTTTACAGATTTATTAAAGTATATATTTGTCCGGTAAGTCAAGGGTGCCCTAAAAGATTCCTCTTAAAAAAACTAAACAATTAAGTGCATCTTTATCAGGAAAAGGTAACTTAGCGAGTTTATTATTTTTCCCCATCTTAAAACTGCCCAAAAAACTTTCTACTTCGAATAATTTAACAGCCATGATGAAAAATCTCTCACCCCAAAAGGGTTGTCCTCCTGTACCGTCGCGTACGGTATCCCCAGGAACATGGAGTACTCGCCATCATCAGCTCGCAGCCCCCGGATGAGGCCCGCCGGCGCGTCCACCAGGGGGTCCAGCCTCACCAGGCCCCGCGCGGACCCCAGGGTCAACAGAACCGCTCCCACAACCCACATGTTGTCAGGACAGAGTGGAAAGTTACTCTGAATGTTGAAGTGATGCAGAATTGGGATTGTTCGATAAACTTTATCATTGTACTCGAGATTTGATATCTTATTTGACACTAGCTGAGACATGCGGCTTTGTCTGTGTGTTCAGTGTTTTTTGTTGTATCATTCTTTATGGGTGCAATCCAATTCCGAGTAGCGCGATGCGTGGGAAGGGTCTAGTCTAGATGTAAGTTAAGACTGGAGCTAGGCTGGATAGCTCGTTAGTAACTTTACCTTCCCGGGTGACAGGCCGAGTGGATGCTTAGAATATTTTAAACAAATAAGGGACTGGTTCTATTGGAATTTGTGCTCTACTAGCTGATGCTAGAACGGTTTCACTCGCGTGGTTCCCGTTCCCTTAGGAATACGGAGATAATTTATAGCCTATAGCATTCCTCGATAAATGGGCTATCTAACACTGAAAGGATTTTTCAAGTCGGACCAGTAGTTCCTGAGATTAACGCGTTCAAACAAATGAACTTTTCATTTTTATAATATTTATAGTTTACACTTGACTTGCAATAGGCGGAGAGAATAGCTGTGAAGGTGAGTGTTGGCATGTCGGAAAGGATCCCTTAAACTTGCGCCCGGAGTCACAAGCCTCTGGGACTGCTCAAGGTATTCTCTGCCATTCTTGGTTGCAGTTTGATTTGTTAATTAAGTTGCCCTGACAAATATTGTGAATCATAACCTTTGTTCGACATTGGTTTTCTTATTTTTGTAATCCACTTCTGAGTCTGCTAAAAATATACATTACTAGAAGACGATCCGTTACTTGTTGATGAAATCAAACAAATAGAAAGATCAATCATCGTTATAAGTTAGATTAGTATGGACATACGAACACTCGGTTTGAATATTAATATTATACTTGTGTGTAGAGATAAAATGCTTCTCAGAAACAGGCTAAGTGCTTGATTTGCACTTTTTACATAACAATCACCATTATCAGAGTGTAAGCCCATCGTGTAGAACGTAGTGCCGTCTGAATTGACAGCGTCTGGTGCCGCGTGCCACGTTTTGTTCATGATGAAGTTAGTCAATACTCTAGATGTGTACCTACTCTTTACCATTCTTGTCCAGGTCCAAGTACGTGTAGGTGGTCTTGGTGACCGGTGATCATTTCACTGGTAGCAGCTCTGAGGTATAGGGTCTTTGGTATAAGACGTAATACATAAGTTACTTGACATGTCTACAGAGACAAAAACGCATGTGTTTATGTTGAACTTAGTCAATGCTCTGGATTTGTACTATTTTGTTTTGAAGAGATTTTCATTCTTACAGCTACTCGTGTTGGGATTAAACAAAAAAAGTTGACGTTAATGGTAAGCTGACGATTTGGATGTATTAAGTTTGGTTTCGAAGATTACAAATATATTAGATACATTAGAATTAAATCGAACAAGTTGATGTCGTTGGCATTAGTTACAGCTAAAGGAAGCTGAGCCGGTCGTTGTAGCGGCTTGTCCAGGTCAAGGTAAGTGTAGGTTGTCTTGGTGACCTGTGACCAATACTCTGGTAGCTGCTCTGAGGTATTGGGTCTTTGGTATAGGGCGTTGGAGATTTTGAAGTTGGTGTGTACACAGACAAAAGCAGCTATGTCGCTAAAGTTACTTAGCCATGTCTACAGAGACTAAAACGAATAAGTTTATGTTGAAGTTAGTCAATACTCTGTACCATTTGGAATTTTGTTTGAAGATGTATTAAGTAAACTTTGATTTCAAAGATTACAATTGGGTTGTCTAGGTCAAGGTAGGTCAAGGTAGGTGGTATTGGTGACTGGTGACCACTTCACTGGTTGCAGCAGCTTTGAGGTCTGAGGTGTTAGGGTCTTTGATATATGATATTGTGGATATTGAAGTTCGCGTAATTTGTACCAGTTGACTTATAAGATATGTACTTTTATTGTTACAGCTATTGGGCTTAAACAAAAAAGTTGACGTTAGTGGAGATAGTTGATGCTCTGGGCATGTATTAAATAAAAGTTGCTTTCTAGAATTACAAATTTAATTGATACATTGGGTCATTGGGATTAAATCAATCAAGTTGATGTCGTTGACATTAGTTGACGGCCCGGAGCCTGTGCCAGTTGGCCTTGAAGAACAGCTGGAGGAAGGTGAGCCGGTCGCTGTAGGGGCGCCGCTTCACCGTCAGCGGGTTGTCCAGGTCCAGGTACGTGTAGGTGGTCTTGGTGACCAGTGACCACTTCACTGGCAGCAGCTCTGTGGTCGTTGGTGTTGGGTCTCTGGAAGAGAGATGTGTTTTTTTTTAAATGATAAAAGAGAAACCCAAACTCCATTCAAATTCGGGCCCCCAAATTGGCCATAAATTAGGACAATAATCGCGTGCGTGCGGAGAAGTGAGGTGCATCAGCCTTGGGTTTTTCATTTATCGCCAATTTAACGCCTTCCGGTCCGCGCGTACCATCAAAAGTGTTACGAACGAAGTTATCAAACTCACCCGTGTTTGACGAAGTTGGCCCACAGAGTGGTCATCTGGTCGATCACCCGCTGGTCGTCTGCAGTGGGGGCGCCGGTGACGAAGGCCTGGTCGAACTGGTAGCCCAGCTCGTCGGCGTGCGCCGCGCCCTCCACTGTCACGTTGAAGCGGCTCTTGACGAAGTTCCTGCGAGGAATGTAGTCACTGTCGTCATTGTTTGGCTGGTGGGAGGCTTCGGCCGTGGCTAGTTACCACCCTACCGACAAAGACGTACCGCCAAGCGATTTAGCGTTCCGGTACGATGTCGTGTAGAAACCGAAAAGGGGTATGGATTTTCATCCTCCTCCTACCAAGTTAACCCGCTTCCATCTTAGACTGCATCATCACTTACCATCAGGTGAGATTGTAGTCAAGGGCTAACTTGTAAAATAAATTAAATTGTAAAAAAACCAGCAACTGCTTTGAATATGTAGCAGCAGTTATTGTCTCACATTAAAAACAACAGGTTCTATAGTTTGGACATATTTTTAACGACAAGGATCTCTTGTAGTTTTCGGTTGAAATTCTCAGCCTGGAGTTGGAAAGGTGATAGTGATAAGTTCGTCAACACTTGATGTGATAGGCTTTCGCTATATACCCTCTCTGCTACAAGGTAGGCCTGGTACTGTAATGGGCCGTTAAAAAGGCTGTTAATGTCTAGCAAATGCCCTCTCATATAAGGCTTGACCAAGTAGTGGGTTAATGATGTTAGTGTATGCGTGTCTCGTGTCTTAAGAGGTTTGTCTACCTTTGTCTGGTGTAAGATAACACACAGTAATAGAAGGTCACCCTAACTTTTCCAACACGCATCAGAGCAATGATATGGGCTTACGCTTCACACCTTCTCTTCTTTAAGGAGATACCTAGGCCTGGTACTGTAATGGGCCGTTAAAAAGGCTGTTAATGTGTAGGTCTAGCTTCAAATGCCCTCTCTTAAGCTTGACCAAGTAGCGTGTTAATGATGATGGTGTATGCATGTGTAAAGGGTTTGTCGTGTCACCTTTGTCCACTGTAAGAGAACACATAGTAGTAAATGTCTCCAGCCCCTTTCTCCAGGTAGTTGTCGATGGTCCACTGCGTGGGGTAGTTGAAGAACCAGTCCGACTCGAAGTTCATGAGGTTCCAGCGCAGAGCTTCCGTCACTGGCTCGTCCCCTGAAAATTTTGATTAATTCTTTATTGATCCTAAAGGATTTCGTTTTTTGTGGGCTTCCACTAAAGCTAGTCTAATAAATAATTAGCAGACGCAGTCAAGCTTCTTTTTAACGGTTATTCAAGCAACCAATCGCAAGAAAACCATCGAGGACAAACAGAGTTTTTAGTCGCTATAAATAAGACAATAATCAAGTTTCGGAAAATAGCTCGTGACTAACGGTGTTAGATGATAGCAAAAATGAAAATACTATGAAAAAGGATATATTCTATTTTGATTTGTACACTAAGAAATATAAATGACAGGCTGGGTTTTCCTTTAAAGTGCGGATTTGTATAACCAGTGTTGACTTTTTAAAAGCTTTTGTTATTTGGTGTTTAAAATGAAAGAATTTTGGATTGAATTCAAAAGTGCAAACTCACCAATATAAAACCGTCGCACAATATCTTCTACCGCTTGGAAGTCGTCATCTATAACGAAAGACCCTCTGATCGTACTGAAAACGTTCAGGTTCTCAAACCCACTGGGAGGCCTTGTAGCGAAAGACATCAGTTGTTCCTTGTTTGTGTATCCAGCCATTATGTTGGTGTTCTTGACATTAACCATGTCAGAGTCTATAGGGTGTTCAGTGAGAATGCTCTCGACGCCATCGAATTTCTTCTCCAAACACGGCCCAAAACCCAGCCACAAAGCAGTTGATGCTCCAATAACCAAATTAGAGTCCGCTGTTGCTAAAAATGCAACCGCTTCGTCCACATCTTCTGTATCAAATCCCAATCTTGCAGCTAGTTTCAAAGGTGCGGTAAGGTCCGGGGTGCTGACTGCCCATGGTCCGAAGACTGTACCGCTTTGCAGGATGACCTGATTGAATAGCTTCTCCTGGTTGGCTAACAGCTGGAACTCTGTGGAGACGCTGCCAGCGCTCTCGCCTACAAGCGTGATCTTGTTGACATCTCCTCCGAAAGCTGCTATGTTGTTTTTGATCCAGCGCAACGCTAGCCGCTGGTCTTTCAGGCCCTGGTTCCCTGGGACTTCTGGTGTGTCTAGGCACATGAACCCGTAGGGGCCTAACCTGAAAATGGTTGATAAGTGATTTAGAAGGCTGATAAAATTAAAATTACATTTATTTACTAAAATCATAAACAAGAAAAAGCTTTAGGGTTAACGAGGTAAAATCGATTCCTTTTATTGTTGAAATCGGTTAAAATGCACCATTTGATACCACCCGCTTGATATCCTCGGTCCACCTAGTGGAGGGTCGACCAATACTGCTGCACTTTCCAGTGCGGGGTCGCCATTCCAGCACCTTGGGACCCCAACATCCATTGGCTCTTCGAATTAGGTGGCCAGCTTCGCGACTCGCTTGGAGTTTTTCTACGTGATCGAAACAGGAATGAGGTGATCCGCCTACCCGTCTAGAAACCTAAGTCACTGACATAGCAGAGAACATAAAACATACCTGTAATTCAAGGTGACCAGAATGATGTCATGTCTGACAAGAAACTTCGGGCCAAACACATATCGTCCAGCGTCGCCATAGCTGAAGCCACCCCCGTGGATCCACACCATCACCGCCAGGGGGTTCCTGGTGCTGGCGATGTTGGGCACGTAGACGTTCAGGTGGAGGCAGTCCAGGGAGCCAGCGAGGCTGTTGTTGAACTCCTCCCGTTGAGGACACATCGTGGAGTCGTCGTAAGCGGTGAACACTTGCTCGAACTTTGGATACGGTTCGGCTGCCTGCGAAGGACGTATATTTAAACTGAATGTGACGTAGGCATTGGCGTGCACAGGGCTTTTAACTAGGGCATGCACCATTGCTGAAGGTTGAATTGGTTTTGGTCTTGCCTTGCTCAGGTGGATGAGGCATCAGATGCTAAAATAATGCTTAGGTATTGGCACAAATTGTGGATGGGATGGATGTTTTCTTTTTTTTTCTTTCCGAAGGTAACCCAAAGAAAAGGAAATTCAACCGCGTGGTATGGTTTCTCATATATCCTTATTATTTACCTACTATATACAATATTCATTACAATAATGAATATGTATGGATTTTTAAACGGTAACCCGGCGGGAATCGGCTTATATTGACTCTTCGCCACTGTCTATGCACTATATTTAGATATATAAAATCAATGCCAATTTTATAACTTAAGAACGAGCTCACCTATCCAAACCAAATGTTTAGGCTTTGTTCGGACTATTTAGTAGATACCTAGATGGTTTATGTGAAGTTTGCACAACATCGGTGGAGTTTAACACATTTTTTGTAACAATGAATAGGGTAGGAGTGGGGTAGGGTAGGGTAGGAATAGGGAAGAAGTGCACAAAGGTCAAAGGACGTCTATCAATACACTAGCGACTGGCCCCGACTTCGCACGGATGCTATGTCGATACTAATACTATGATTAGTCTATACGTTATCAACCCATATACGGCTCACTGCTGAGCTCGAGTCTCCTCTCAGAATGAGAGGGGTTAGGCCAATAGTCCACCACGCTGGCCCAATGCGGATTGGCAGACTTCACACACGCAGAGAATTAAGAAATTCTCTGGTATGCAGGTTTCCTCACGATGTTTTCCTTCACCGTTTGAGACACGTGATATTTAATTTCTTAAAATGCACACAACTGAAAAGTTGGAGGTGCATGCCCCGTACCGGATTCGAACCCACATCCTCCGGAATCGGAGGCAGAGGTCATATCCACTGGGCTATCACGACTCTCTACTGATTAGTCTATACTACAAGATATCTTAATGGCACACTCCGCGCCCTTCGACCACTGCCAACTGGGGCAAAACGTACGGCAGACACTGTGCTTGTTGCTCGCTGTTGTAAGAGGGCATATGCAGCTTAGACCCACCACGCTGAGAGGACTGATGATGATGATGATGAAAACCCATAAGTCATTTGATTATGTACCTGTAGTTCTAATTGAATGTTATCTATAATATCATCCAAGTAATCACTGTAATGACCATATTTGGTAGATTAAATCATTGATATTGATCAAACAGATTTCTATAAATATTATCGACAAAATCACAATCATTCAAATCAGGAAAAACAATGAGTTTGCAATAAATAGTTCATTGTTTTCATGAGAAAATGTTTTTGTTCAAATAAATCTGTTTTTAAACACGACTAAGTACCTACAATTACGAGTAAGTGTTATGGCATGAGGATGTCTCAGACCAATTACTATCGGACCTGCCCGCTAGACGTTCTGTCAAAAGTACATGATCATGATCTAATGTGTTCATATATACTCCGTCTATAGAATCAATGTTTCATTGTGTTAAAATTACACGTGTGTGTATAACGATTTAAAATTATATATTTATTGGTGTTAAATATTTTCCATGTATGAGTTTACCTCGTTCCCCTCAAAAAATGACAATTAAGTTTGTTGGTGAATTTGAGTGCGATACAAGTCCAATAGAAGGTCTGATATCTACATCGAAATTTATATTTGTGTGTACACGAATATAAATTTTAAATCGTAATACACACGTGTAATTGTAACACAATGAAACATCGATTCTATAGCTGTAGCTTGTATGAACACGTTTGATCATGATCATATAGTTTTGCCAGAGGGGTAACCTTTAACGAGGCAAGTCCTATAGAAGCTAATTAGTCTGAGGTTCAAATAAATCGTCCGTGTTTAGTGTTTGCTGTAATTTTTTCTGATTTTGACTCCAATTTTGATTGTATAAAACTGTAAGAGTGACAGCCCAGTGGATAATGGACCTCTGCCTCCGATTCCGGAGGGCGTAGGTTCGAATCCGGTACGGGGCGTTAACTTTTCAGTTGTGTGCATTTTAAGAAATTAAATATCACGTGTCTCAAACGGTGAAGGAAAACATCGTGAGGAAACCTGCATACCTGAGAATTTAATTAATTCTCTGCGTGTGAAGTCTGCCAATCCGCAGCGGGACAGCGAGGTAGACTATAGTCCTGACCCCTCTCATTCTCTCGTGCTCAACAGTGAGCCGAATATGGGTTGATAATGATGAAAACTGTATCACGGGTAATCTTAATATGTAAATGCGAAAGGTCATCACGAAATCTCGAAAGCCGCTTGATGTATAAAGTTGAAATTTGGCAGGGATGTAGTTTATAGTTAGTAGGTAGGCCGGATGCAAGAGGACGAAGTCGCGTGCCTGCGCTAGTAATAATATCAAAATAACTTACCCCAAATGGATTCTCCTCCCTGACTCTTCCATACGGTATACCCATAAACATGGAGTATTCCCCATCCTGTGCCTCCACCCCTCGGATCAAACCCACGGGGGCTTGCACCAGGGGGTCCACCCTGACCCTGGCGTCCACACAACCCAGTGCAACCAATACAGCTACCATCCACATCCTGCCGATGTATCTCGCGACAGTATGTGATGAATTCTGATTTACAACCGAATATATGGTTCTGTTTTTAGATTAGTATCTAACATGTAATCAAAGTATGATTGATAGGATATTATCTGTTCGAGATAGTTTGCGCATGTCTGGTATCTCATCTGATGGGTATCTATCTATCTACATATCTATACTTATAATAAAATTGGTCGATTTCTATTCATTTATTCGCAATTTGAGATTTTACTTATACCATTTGTAACACCAAACGTTACCGTGGCTTAACGGACGACAGCGCCATCTAGAATCCATACTTATAATACGAATTCTGTACATTTTGTACATTAAAGTTATTTTGAAAATTTTAGTTGGGGGGGCATTATATAATCGATACTGAAGGAAAAAATATTTTTTTTCGATTTCTTGTCTAATTATTGTTATTCGGTCAGCACGCTGAAACTACTGAATGAATTCAAATGAAACTTGGCACGGTTAAAGACCATAATACGGAGAAGGTTATAGGATACTTTTTATTGCGAAAATAAAATAAGAAGGGAGTGAAATAGGAGTTGAAAGTTTGTATGCAAAATCCTTCATTTTTAGAGTTACAGTTTTAAAAATTTGTTCATAAATCATTAAAAAATTTTGAAATATAATGGAATTCAAATTTTTTTTTTAATTAAAACTCTAAATAGGTGAATGGCTTGAAAGTTTACATTGATTTCCACGCGGACGAAGTCGCGGGCGTCCGCTAGTTTCTAAATAAACCTGCAAATGTGAGAAGAATTAAAAAAATTCTAATTATTCAAATCTTTTAACATAATAAATATAAAGGTTATAACAATTAATGATTATTTTAATTAGTATTCGATCCTTTTAGCCTCTGTTGGTTTGTCTTGAAGAACAACTCCCAGAACGCGAGCCTCTCCTTGAATGGTTTCTTCTTCATCGTCAGCTCGGAGTCCATGTCCAGGTAGTTGGTGGTGGCGTTGGTTGCTGGCAGCCATTTTGTGGGCAGCAGCTCTGTAGTCTGTGGCGTTGGGTCTCTGGAAGTACAATTGGTATTATGTATCATCTGCTTGTTTAGTCTGTCATCATCATCATATCAGCCGATGTTCGTCCACTGCAGGTTATAAGCCTTTTGTAGGCACACGAAGAACCTTGCGGTTTCCTTTGCGTAGTTCTTATTCACGTAAGAATACGGGGATGATATATAACCTATTACACTCAGAAATAACGTTGGTTTTTGTTGGTAAAAGAATTTTCAAAATCGGTTCATTAGATCCGAGATTATAACAACGTCTCAAACGTTACCCCTTAGTGGCCACAAACGCCGCCACAAGAAGCAAGAAGGGGCCACAAATGTAGCTGATGCGCGCGGCAGCCACTTGTGGCCGGTGGTCGACACTTGTGGCCGGTGGTTGCTACTTTTTAACCAATACATTCAGTATCATAAGCAGTGGCGTGTTGCGGCGTTTTGTGTCAGCGTTTAGTGGCCCGTGCGGGCCACAAGAAGCGAGCGGCGACGATCGTAGCGTGTGGCGGCCACCGGCGTCAACCGTGTGTGGCGAGTCCATCCGAAAACTATAGGAAATATGCCGGTAGCGGCGTTTTGTGATTGTGGCCGGTGGCCCGTGTGTGGGAGCCCTTAATAGTATTAGTACAGATAACAAATTGCCTCACCCATATTTAATGAAATTTGTCCATAAAGTTGTAACCCTATCAATCATTACTTGGTCTTCATCCGAGGGTGTACCTTCGTCTTCAGACATTTGGAATAAATACCCGAGCTCGTCCGCATGGGCCACGCCTTCCAATGTAATATTCAATTTATTTTTTATATAGTTTCTCCCTCCTTCATACGAAAACAGATACTGGAATACATTCCCTGGATTATTCTTCAAGTACTTTTGTATGGCCCACTGTATTGGGTAGTTGTAGTAGAAATCTGATTCGAAATCTATAATATCCGATCTTAGTTCATCAGTCAACTCCTCATCTCCTGTATAAAAACTTCTAACAATATCAACGTAGTCTTCAAAATCTTCATCCACATTAAACGTCTGTGCTAAAGTGTCTTTGAAATAGTTTTGTCTTTTAAAATAATCGCCAGGTCTGTTTTTATCTGTCATCAACGCTTCTCTGCTATTGTATCCCACTAAAACAGGCATTCCTCTTAGTTTAGGTATGTTAAGATTAACTGGATGTTCAGTTATTATACTTTCTATGCCATCTATTGGTTTTTCAACACAAGTTCTTAAATTAAGAGACAGTTGTGAGTATGCTCCTATAATTAAGTTTGGATCGGCTTGTACAAGGAAATTCAGTGCTCCATTGACGTCTTGTGTGGGAAAACCCAATTTATCAGCCATTTGTAATGCTGGCGTCACATCCACATCGGAAACACCTCCTGGTCTCAATGTAGTACCGCTCTGTATGATAGCTTTGTTGAACAGCTTCTCTTGCTTGGACAACAGATGCATTTCAATTGATCCAGCGCCAGCGCTCTCACCCATTATAGTAATTTTGGTGCTGTCTCCACCAAACGAAGCAATATTCTCCTTTATCCATCTCAATGCTAGCAGTTGGTCCTTTATGCCCTGGTTTCCTGGTACTTCTGGTATCCCCAAACACAGGAAACCGTACGGTCCCAGTCTGTAGTTCATCTGAATCACAATAACATTGTGTTGGATTAAATATTTGGGACCGTATTGGTGTCTCGATCCATAGCCAACTTGGTACGATCCACCGTGGATGTAGACCAGTACAGGCAGTTTGTTTTTAGATGTGGCCTTTGCTGGGACGTATATGTTTAGTTTAAGACAATCCAATGTACCGACAACTTCTTTACTGTTATCGTCCACTTGAGGACAGATTGAAGAGTCGTCGTTTGCTTCGTAGATCTCGGCAAATTCTGGATGTAAAGAAGCCACCTGAAAATGATTTTTGGTAAAGATTAGTTATCATAATCACGTCTCAAGGTGATGATACGTGATAGTCCAGTGGATATCCTCTGCCTTCGATTTGGAGGGCGTAGGTTCGAATTTGGCCGGAGGACCTTCGACTATTCAGTTATGTGCATTAAGAAATTAAATATGACGTGCCTCAAACGGTGAAGGTAACCTGTATACCAGATAATTTTTATGCATACCTTAATTCTCTAGGTGTGTGAGGTCTGCTAATCCACATTGGGCCAGCAGGGTGGACTAATCTCATCCTGCGAGGAGGCTCGTGCTCAATAGTGACCCGAATATGGGTTGTTAATGTTGACATATTTTAAAAAGCTCTTAATGACAGGTCCAACTCAGTAAAATTTACTAACAGCTATTTTAAAACTAGTACCTACATAAAAGAGTGAAAAAAAATCTCTTTTTTTTAAAAGAGCAACTTTTAAGTTTATCGCCGGCTCGTTTCAGCATAACCTTCCGAACCGATGGTAGAGTCGTCACAAATCAATGATTATTTAATACTATTGATTTACGTGACTATAAAATCACTGCAAAAAGTAATACGAATTTAGCTACACCAATGAGCCCACGTCATTCATAATTTTTTTACTTACATTATATATTTATGTAATTTTACCCTTCCTAAACACACAACTCGACATTGTAGACAATATTAAGGTATTATTTGTGTAAATAACTTTCTTTGCTTATTAAGCGACTAAATGAAATTAAGACAATTATGCACATGTCCACCTCACTTTTGATGCGTTAGTGCCATATCTCTAGTATGAAATATCGTTGTTACAAATAATCAAAATTTATGTTTTAAAAGTGCTCCTAAACTACTAGAACTGCTGTTACTAGAAATAAATGAAATGAAATAATGATTTTAAATACTCATAAAATAGCTTTAATAGCTCAATGCTAAAGCGGTCGGACTCATCACAGATGGGTGGTTCGATCCCCGCCCCGTTGGTCTATTGTCGTTCATTAGTTTATGAACAACTCATATTCGGCTCACTGTTGAGCACGAGTCTCCTCTCAAAATGAGAGGGGTTAGGCCTTAGTCCACCACGCTAGCTGGCTTGGCAGACTTTACACACCTCTAGGTGTTTTGAATTGGTAAATTCTCTGGTATGCAGGTTTCCTGACGATGTTTTCCTTCACCGTTTAAGACATGTGATATTTAATTTCTTAAAATGCGCACAACTGAAAAGTTGGAGGTGCATGCCCCGGACCGGATTCGAACCCACACCCTCCGGAATCGGAGGCAGATGTCATTTCCACTGGGCACTATTGTAGTACCCACTCCTAATACAGTCTTTCCCGACTAGTTGGAGGGAAATGGGAAAATTGGTAACATTTAAAATATATGGCAAATATTCGTTTAAAAAAACAAACTTACTCCAAAAGGGTTGCTTTCATCAACCTTTCCATACGGCACTCCGAGGAACATGTAATAGTCTCCCTCCTCAGCCCTCTCTCCCCTCACCAGACCCTGGCTGGTCTGCACCAGCGGGTCCAGGCGCTCCCTTCCCTGGCACACGCCCGCACACAGAACTGCACAGATTAACCACCACATCTTTAAGCCGCTTGAGTAAATGCTGATTCAGCAATACCTCTTGTGCTCCTACTGCCTCTACGATCTAAACTACAGTGAAGGTATGGTTCGGGCGGACACTTGAAAATATCAAGATAAATAATATCTTTATTCTATCTGAAGCCTTGTATGAGATACGGGATTTTGTTGACTTACCGTTTAAGGCAAACTAGCTGATGCCGCGCGGTTTCACCCGCGTGGTTCCCGTTCCCGTGGGAATATTGGGATAATATATAGCCTATAGCCTTCCTCGATAAATGGGCTATCTAACACTGAAAGAATTTTTCAAATCGGACCAGTAGTTCCTGAGATTAGCGCGTTCAAACAAACAAACAAACTTTTCAGCTTTATAATATTAGTATAGATAAATATCAACTAACTAACTGCTAACAAATACTGAAAAATCTCCATGTCTATGTCACAATTAAATAACATAATATGAAAGTATATATTTCTTATAACGGATCTTAGATCATTACACGTTAGAACTTGGACAGAGCCGTGATAGTCCAGTGGATATGACCTCTGCCTCCGATTCCGGAGGGTGTGGGGTTCGAATCCGATCCGGGGCATGCACCTCCAACTTTTCAGTTGTGTGCATTTTAAGAAAATAAATATCACGTGTTTCAATCGGTGAAGGAAAACATCGTGAGGAAACCTGCACACCAAAGAATTTCTTAATTCTCTGCGTGTGTGAAATTTGCCAATTCGCATTGGGCCAGCGTGCTGGACTATTGGCCTAACCCCTCTCATTCTGAGAGGAGACTCGAGCTCAGCAGTGAACCGTATATGGGTTGATACTTGTGATGAATGATGATAGAACTTGAAAATGAAATCTATATTAATCACACTATAATATTATAAAGCTGAAAAGTTTGTTTGTTTTGGTTGAACGCGCTAATCTCAGGAACTACTGGTACGATTTGAAATATTCTTTCAGTGTTAGATAGCCCATTTATCGAGGGAGGATATAGGCTATATATTATCTCTGTATTCCTACGGGAACGGGAACCACGCGGGTGAAATCGCGCGGCGTCAGCTAGTGCACTATAATATGTTTTTTTTTAATATTGTTATATTGTGATAAACAAAAACCTTAAACCTGAGTATCTTGTGGACTCTTCTCGGGCCAAGGCGCGTCTCGAAACCTCGTTTTAAGTTTTCGACTAAACGTAGGCGTCCACAAATCCGCATCGTAAGTATCGGATGCATCACATATACGGATTTTTAATTATACGTTACGAGTAGATTCGTGTGAATCGTACAATGCGGATCAGTGGACGCACTTGTATGACTTTCTATACAAAGAAAAATACTATACGTTTGATGCGATGCGTACGATACGTACGATGCGGATATGTGGTCGCCTACCAATTATTATCACCATTATTCTAATAACATTACCTGCTGACCTATTCACTACATTGGTCTTTATTATCAATTTTTTAAAATAAACATCAAATCAATTGACTAAATATCATTTACCTACTGTGTGATATCCACAAGTAAGCACCGGATGAGATTTTTATATAGAATCTAATTTCGTTAATATCAACTAGCATACGTCAAAGATAGTGAGTAAGCCTGCTGACGTTTCAAAAGTGCGTGTAACTAAGACTCGTCGTTAATCAACCCATATTCGGCTCACTGCTGAGCTCGAGTCTCCTGTCAGAATGAGAAGGGTTAAGCCAAAAGTCCACCATGCTGGGCCAATGCGGATTGGCAGACTTCACACACAGAATTGAGAAAATTCTCTGGTATGCTCGATGTTTTCCTTCACCGTTTGAGACACGTGATATTTAATTTCTTAAAATGCACACAACTGAAAAGTTGGAGGTGCATGCCCCAGAATTCGAACCTACACCCTTCATCGGAGGCAGAGGTCATATCCACTGGGTTATTACGGATCACAAAAGACCAAGACTAATTGAAACAAATTAATTTTGATTTTGAATATTATTTAATATTAACACGTCATGATCAATTATAATTAGTATTCAATCCAATCAGTCTGTTGTGGTTTGTCTTGAAAAACAGCTTCAGGAACGTGAGTCTCTCCTTGAACGGTTTCTTCTTCATCGTCAGCACGGAGTCCATGTCCAGGTAGTTGGCTGTGGCGTTGGTTCCTGGCAACCATTTTATGGGCAGCAGCTCTGTTGTCTGTGGTGTTGGGTCTCTGGAAATAGATGTAGAAGGTGTGAATACGGGGATAGCTTTCCTCGATAAATGGGATATCTAACACTGAAAGAATTTTCCAAATCGGACCAGTAGTTCCTGAGATTAGCGCGTTCATACAAACAATCTCTTCAGCTTACAATGTTAGTATAGATTCGTTAAATTCATCATCATCATCATTGTCTACCGATGAACATTTCTAGCCTCGGTCTCATAGTCCTAAGCTGCCAGTATCCAGCGGCTCCCACTTGCTGCAACCCACTTGATGTCATCAATGATCTAACGTCGTAATAAGGCCCACAGTTGTCGACACTTTAATTCACTATATTTGAATTTTCAGAACACTAAATTCAGGTAAGCTTCCCATATTCATAACCATGAATTAAGATTTAGACCTCAATTTTTAAACTGGATCTTATTACTACTATTTTAAGTTTACATTTAAATCTATATCCCTGTTTATAAATTAAGCGTTTATTCTTCTTTATGAATTATTTCTCATTTAAATTACTCACCCATATTTGACAAAGTTTGTCCACAAAGTGGTCATCCTGTCGATCATAAGCTGGTCTGCTTCCGTGGGTGTGCTCTCGTGTGCTGACATCTCAAACAGATAGCCAAGTTCGTCGGCATGTGCCACTCCCTTCTGCGTAATATTCAGCAAGTTCTTCATGACATTCCTCCCTCCCTCGTACGAAAACAAATACTGGAACAGATTCTCTGGTTCACTCTGTAAGTACTTCTCAATAGCCCTCTCTACGGGGAAGTTGAAATGATAATCTGTTTCGAAATCTATTATATTAGGCCTCACTTCTTCAGTCAATTCCTCGTCTCCGATATAAAAACTTCTAACCATGTCTACAAACTCTTCGAAGTCGTCATCTACATTAAAACAGAGCGCCAAAATGTCTCTAAAATAAGTTGGGCTTTTAAAATAATCGCTTGGATTACTTTTGTCGGTTCGCAGTGCTTCTCTGTTGTTGTATCCTACTAAAATAGGCATTCCTTTTACTTTGGGCACGTTTAGGTTTACTGGATATTCTGTTATAATACTTTCTATACCATCCATTGGTTTTTCAACACACGCTCGCAAAGTGAATCCTAGTGCTGAGTAAGCTCCAATGACCAAGTTTATATCGACTTGTGAAAGAAAATCTACCGCTTCGTAGACATCTTGCGTTGGGTAACCCAATTTGTCCGCCATTTGTAATGCTGGGGTCTCATCTGTATCGTAAACACCTTTGGGTTTGAGTGTGGTGCCGCTGTGTAGTATAGCTTTGCTGTAAAGCTTCTCTTGCTTTGACAATAGGTGTAGTTCCACCGATCCAGCGCCCGCGCTCTCACCCATTATAGTTATTTTGGCGCTGTCTCCACCAAACGAATCTATATTCTCCTTTATCCATCTCAATGCTATCAGTTGGTCCTTTATGCCCTGGTTTCCAGGCACTTCTGGTATCCCCAAGCACAGGAAACCGTACGGCCCGAGTCTGTAGTTTATGTGGACTACGATAACGTCGTGTGGGATCAGATACTTGGGGCCGTATTGGTGTCTCGAGCCATAGCCGGTTTGATACGATCCTCCGTAGATGTACACCAGTACGGGCAGCTTGTTTTGTGACGTCGCTGTGGTTGGCACGAAGACGTTCACTCGTAAACAGTCCAAGGTGCCGACCGCCGCTCCTGCTGATACTTGAGGACATATTGCGCTGTCGTCATTTGCATCGAATATATCTTCGTAAATTGGATGTGGGGACGCAACCTGAAATGGTTTTTCTTTGTTTATTAATGTGTTCTGTAATTTGTCTATTTTACATGGAATTGTGTCTAGATGTGTTAGGGTGACCAGAACATAATTTGCTAGCTCGTCAGTGGACTACACTGAAGATACGTTCTTTAGCGAACACAACTCATAAAGATCTTCTTATTACTAACCAAACCAAAGACAAGTAATGATAGTTGAAAGGTTGGATAGTGAGATAGGCTACTTTTTAAATCCGCCCACAACCCCTTAAAAGAGGTGGTGAAATTGATGGGACTTTTACGTAGATTTAAAGGTAGGAAGCTAAAAATCGCCAGAGGTAGGGTAGTATTGTGTAGTCAAGAAAGAAGCGTCAGCTAGTAACAACATAAAAGAGAAAAGTCATTACGAAATATTAAAACCACTTGACTTACAAAGATGAAAGCATGGAGTTTAACATCCGTAGAACGAATTTTCGACAGGGTCGGATTAAAGAGTTACAATGGCGGAGGAAGTCGCAGGCGTTCGCTGCGATTACATATATGAAGGTATCAGTTTGTTTATTAACTTACAAGCTTACAAAAAAAAAATAGCATAACTTACCCCAAAAGGGTTGTTTTCGTCAACCTTTCCATACGGTATTCCAAGGAACATGTAATAGTCTCCGTCCTCAGCCCTCTGCCCCCTGACCAGGCCGAGGCTGGTCTGCACCAGCGGGTCCAGGCGCTCTTGACCCTGACACACGCCCACACATACAACTGCGAAGACTAACCACCACATGTTAAGCCTGTTGAGCATTCAAATATCTAATGAATAAATTAACAACACACACTAGTCACCCCCATTTCTACTTTGTGAGATACCCGACTTACTGGGGGACAAGACGGGTTATGTGGGACTTACCACTAAAACCCCCTCGATAACCACCCTCAACGCACATTGCGTTGAGGGTGGTTACACTTAACGGCTCGGCACTCAACGGCTTCCATCTTAGACTGCATCGTCACTTACCATCAGGTGAGATTGTAGTCAAGGACTAACTTGTAAAGATTAAAAAAAACGCCTTCAAGTAATCGGTGTATATACAAAAAAAAACATGATACTCTAAAGACCTCTCCTCCTTTTTAAAATCGGTTAAATATTTGTTTACTTTAATTCTAGAATTATCATTGGGATTAAAAACTAAATGTGGGTTTAACTATCCCATCTAAACTAAACTAATACCTACTATAAATATTTAATAAGTTATGTTTACTTGTGTTTTTGGTCATCACTTGAAAGTATCACGATAAAGAATTATATCATGATTTTCTTTCACGTTTTGCGTGATGTACGGGACTATATTGAGCGCGTTGACTTCGCGATAAAAGCAAATGAATGACGGTTTCTACGCGGCATCGTACCGGAACGCTAAATCACTTGACGCCTTTGGTTGGTTAGGTCTAACACCAGACCAAACCAATTTGGAAAAACTTATAATCAACCCCTTTACTACGATTACTCTATTAGAAATGACGAATGATAATCCTATCGTACAAAATTCTGTCTTTTCTCCCGTTATCAAAATACCTATACACGTCACTCTATGTGAGTCATAATTCATCATTATCAACCCATATTCGACTCACTGCTGAGCTCGAGTCTCCTCTCAGAATGAGAGGGATTAGGCCAATAGTCCACCACGCTGGCCCAATGCGGATTGACAGACTTAACACACGCAGATAATTAAGAAAATTCTCTGGTATGCAGGTTCCCTCACGATGTTTTTTCTTCACCGTTTGAGACACGCGATATTTAATTTCTTTAAATGCACATAATTAAATAAGTTGGAGGTGCATGCACCGGACCGGATTCGAACCCATACCCTCTGAGATCGGAGACAGTGGTCATATCCACTGGGCTAACACGGCTTTCATCTCTATGTGAGGATGGAACATTTACATAACTATGCTTATATAAAAGTGAGTCTACTTGTTTATACGAGTATGTCACTAGCAGATAAATCCCGCGGGAACAGGGATTTTAACGGGATAAAAAGTAGCTCATATGTTAATCTATACTTATAATAAATCTGTAGAGAGGTCAATTCTGTACATGAAATATATTTCCAAATTAACTATCAGGGGGTGATTAGTGATCGATACTGATGCCAAAAATGCAATCAGTAAAATTTTTGTCTGTCTGTCTGTCTGTCTGTCTGTCTGTCTGTCTGTCTGTCTGTCTGTCTGTCTGTCTGTATGTTCTTTATAGAAACAAAAACTACTGGACGGATTTTAAAAAAACTTGGTACAATTATTCTACATACTCCTGGGCAGGTTATAGTATACTTTTCATTACGCTACGATCAATAGGAGCAGAGCAGTGAAGAGAAATGTTGAGAAAACGGGAGAAGTTACCCAATTTTTTAAGCTTCCGTCGCGTGTACAGTTTTAATGGTTAAAGCTACATAGAAATCATGTTTCACGGAAATGTTTTCCTTAAAATTATCTATAAAACACAACAACATATATATATGTCTATCTTTTATGGTTGACTCACAATAACATGTGTAACTCCCGATAGCTTAGCAGTTCGGATCTTTCTAATTATATTTGTCGACTCTTATGTTTATAACACTCATCACTCATCCCTAATTAAAAAAAATAACATTATTACCTATTTAATAGAAAAAAAATCATACAAATCGGTAAAGAAACACCAAAGTTATACATGAAATACGCTAAGCCATCCCGCGTGAATACTAATTCATGCTTTAAGGACTTTAAGGATTATTTTTGTGTAACGGTTGCCGCGCTCGATGCGACTCGCGGTGGGAGGAATAAATAAAGAAGTGCAGCCTTAATGAGTAGGGTAGGGGTAGGGTAGGGTAGGGGTAGGGCAGGGGTAGGGTAGGGTAGGGGTAGGGCAGGGGTAGGGTAGGGGTAGGGCAGGGGTAGGGTAGGGTAGGGGTAGGTTTGGAATAGGGTAGGGTAGTGGTAGGGTAGAGGTAGGTTAGGGTAGGGTAGGATAGGGGTAGTTGAAAGTTTACAACGACTTTCACGCGGACGAAGTCGCGGGCGTCCGCTAGTATAGAAAATAATCTGTCAGTTCATTAGTTGCGGCATGAAGGAGTAGCAAACATACACACACGAACTATCGCCTTTACACTTCTAGTATCAAATTTACGCTGCCCGAATCCGCCCCATATTCGGCCCCGTGTGTTTTCATATCTTGCGTAACGTAAGTGAGATACGCAATCTCCGACATCTCGATAGAGTTATCTCGTTCCCACTGCCCTCTGCTGAGTCAAGCTCGTCTGAGATTAGGCTTGAGCCTGATAAGTTGCAGGAGCAAACACTTATCTTATGAGTAAGTTATGTAGGTATTTATTTTATAAACAAACCAGCTGACGCCGCGTGGTTTCACTCGCGTGGTTCCCGTTCCCGTAGGAATACAGGGATAATACATAGCCTATAGTCTTCCTCGATAAATGGGCTATCTAACAATGAAAGAATTTTTCAAATCGGATCAGTAGTTCCTGAGATTAGCGCGTTCTAGCAATAGCTTTACAATTGATGCATTTATACCTTGCAATAATTTTTATAGGTACCTAATAAAAGAAATGAATATTACTTACAGCCAAAACACTGCAACTGTGAGCTTTATGTCACTCGTCGCTGTTTTATAGTGAAAGTGAAGTTAGTTCAAGTGTTCGCTGTTTGCTGTCTGCTCTTTATTAAAAAAAAATAATATTCATGTAATTTATCGCGAAAAAAAAACAGTGTTGACTAGCTCTGAAGTCTAGAACCAATATAGACTTCAATGAAACTTTAAACATAATTATTCGATACTTCTAGAACAAACACAATTTTTGAATTATATATAGCTAAAATAAAAGAATATGAGTCATGGTCAATTTTCTGAGAATAAATTTATTAATATACTAAAATGCGCCCCGGCTTCACCTGCGTTGTTCTCTTTCCCATGAGAATATGGGGATAAAATATAGCCCATGACAATCGAAAATAACGTCGCTTTCTATTGGTAAAAGAATTTTCAAAATCGGTTCAGTAGATCCTACAACCTCATAAACTTACATCATCATCATCGACCCATGTTCGGCTCACTGTTGAGCACGAGTCTCCTCTCAGAATGAGAGGGATTAAGCCCTTGTCAACTTTTGACTCAACATTCCACATATGTTGAATCAACTATTATTGTTCCGATAGTTGTTTCAGTCAATGGTCTTATAGCGAAAAGCTTCGACCAACACCTTAAGATGCTTTCACTTAACTGTCGGATCAAGAGTCGGATACAGAAGGCACTGATTCTTGAGACGGCGCGTATTGTGAGGAGGTTCCTCACTCTAGAGCCCTGGCCACCTGTTGCTTGGGCACTCAAATGTCCCGCAGCGGAAGGGTTGAATATTTATATAAATTTTTAATATTGTTTTGTTTCAAATTTTTAATTTTGTATTTGTAACATTGTTAAAAATTAAAAAAAAAAATGATTAAATGTCAGTATCCGTGACTTAAGCCTATCGACCTTGCCAAGCGATGCTGTAATGTTGTCTGACTTCCCAGTCCTAAGGTTAATTTGTTTTATGGCACTATACGAATATTAATTTGAATTATACTAATTCTGACAATACTTGGTCAAAGTCTATTCCATTTTACAACCGATGAAAAAACGGACAGAAGGTTATCAATTCAACGCGTGTATATATTTTGTCTTTTATGTATTCTTTTTTATGTTAATTAAAAGAATTACATGAAAAGACATTAACCGAGAAACCCAAATGCCTTGAATCATCACCGGCTTGGCACCTCAAACTGATCAGTAGGTAAAAAAATGTAACAATTCTCACGGTAACGGGAACTACTCGGGCGTCGGCTAGTTTATTATAGTTTATTTATTAGCAGACACAGTCAAGCTACTTTGACACTTACGCAACCAATCAATCGCAAGAAAGCTATCAGCGATAAACAGAGTTTTTATTCGCTTATGTATAAGACTAGCGGACGCCCGCGACTTCGTCCGCGTAAATTTCGATGTCAACTTTACTACTACCCCTACCCTACCCTACCCAACCCCTACATCTACCCTACCCCTACCCTACCCTACCCCTACCCCCAACCTACCCTTACCCCCACCCTACCCCTACCCTACCCCAAACCTACCCCTACCCTACCCCTACCTTACCTACACCCT
The DNA here is from genome assembly GCF_947172395.1 of Bicyclus anynana. Taxonomy (NCBI): domain Eukaryota; kingdom Metazoa; phylum Arthropoda; class Insecta; order Lepidoptera; family Nymphalidae; genus Bicyclus; species Bicyclus anynana. Next base: position 7,264,944 of record NC_069109.1, read on the forward strand.
ACCCTCCCCGTGCCCTATCCCTTTCCTACCCCTATCCCACCCGTACCCCTATCTCACGCCTATCCTACCCCTACCCTACCACTTTCCTATCCTACCAGTACCTCTACCCTACCACTACCCTACCTCTACCCCTACCCTACCAATACCCTAAACCCGGCCCTAAACCTACCCAACCCCTACACTACCCCTACGCTTCCCTACCCGTACCCTACCCTGTAACTTCTCTATCTTACTCCTACCCTTAGCAAAATCGGTCCAGACCTTCGAGAGTGGTGGTATGACCAAGAGAAATAGAGACTTCTATGCTAATAATATAAAGAGGTAAAGTTCGTGTGGTTGTAGGAGGTAATCTCTGGATCTACTGGACCGATTTGGAAAATTGTTTTACCAATAGAAAGCTACATTATTTGTGAGTGTCATAGGCTATGTTTGATCCCCATATTCACACGGGAACGGGAACTACGTAAATGAAAGCGTCGGGCGTCATATAGCGGAATTTCTGCGTCTTTTAGAAATTTTGTATTATCTCCGAAACTATTTAAGTAATTAACATACTGTAAAGGGCAAATCTTATCTCCATAATATCCTTGTAATTATTAAATAATTTATTTTAATAAGGATTAAAGTTTAGTTGTATAAATAATGACGTAAACCTAAGTATATAAAAATAATAATTTTTAAAACACAAAAGGTACTATATCTGCTAATATATAGAAGATAGATATATGGTGTCACGGACTTTTTTGTAGAACTTTTAAAGATACATAAAGTCTCCATACATTAATTTCAATTTTACACAATAGTTAAGGCAGCGCATGCGAATAAGTCTGTTTAAGAGGATTTTCAGTCCGACCTGTATGACAAAAACTGTGATAACTCGGCTAATATAAATGATAACAATATAAAATATAGCCTATAGCACTTCCCGATAATATAGCATTCTACTGGTGAAAGAATTTTTAAAATCGGACCAGTAGTTCCGAAGATTACCCCATTTAAAAAATGTGACAAACTTACAAACTTACAAACTTTACCTCTTTATAATATTAGTATAGATAAGTTAACATGTATGACAGAATGACAAGACAGACGTAAGTCTCATTAAAAAATAATATATTCGAATGCAGTAATCTACATCATAGTGATGATGATGAACTCATCATTAATGTTCTTCTTCTTCTTCTTTTCCTGGGCCTTTTCCGCACTTGGCCACTAAGGTTTGGCCGTTGTACGTAGGTCCCTTCGGTGCTTGGTCCCCGCTGGAGTCACTCCAGCCAACCGAGCTCGCTCCAGAAGCTTAGCAGGCCGCCCAGGTCGCCGAACGCCTCATGGAGTGTTGCTGAGGATCCAATGTGTGCTGCGCGTTGTTCCGATCATTAATGTTATGTCATTTGTTGCAGTGATGTCCAAGTTCGCGGTGCGCGTGGACGCGGCCGTGTCGGCGCTGGGCGGCGGGGCGGGCGGCGGGCTCGACGAGAACGACTTCATAGACGCCTCGCGCCTCGTGTACGACGCCGTGCGCGAGATCCGTCGCGCTGTGCTCATGAACAGGGTACGTGGGGTACTGGACCGCTGTGCTGGTGACTGTTCAGAAGTAACACTGCTGGGCTGTTGACTTTTGAGGAGTTCTGTCATACTTCATAGACTTATGAAATTTTAAAAGCGTCCCTTATCTTAGTGTAACGACGCCGTGCTCATGAACAGGGTACGTGGGCTGCTGCACTGCTGTGCTGGTGACTATTCAGAAGTAACGCTGCAGTGCTGTTGACTTTTGAGGAGTTCTGTCATACTTCATAGACTTATCAGACTTCAAAAACGCCCTGTGTCTTAGTGTACGACGCCGTGCTCATGAACGGAGCACCTGAGCACGTTGATCCTTGGAGTCCTACTGTCAATCTGTCGAAAGTTGAGGAACTTTCTCATATCAGCTCTAGTTCCACTGTTGTGCCGTTGAGCGTTGAGGAATTATTTTATTCTAGGAGATATATTCTGTACCCCAACGTGGAATTCCAAGCCTACGACGCTTAACGTCGGTGTCACGGTGCCACCGGTTATTCCTGAGGTTCTAGCGCTTCTCATGGTAACAGCTATAAGCCCGTCATTGATCTTATAGAGATGATGATGATAGAGATGGTTTCAAAACTATGAAGCACATAATCAGACGTTTTCCTAGCGATCACGTCTCTGTTGTTACAAGAGGCCTACGTCCAGCAGTGGAAGTGAATCCACTGATAATTGTGATGATTATCTGTATGGGATAAGGAGGAACTGAACTGAACGTTCCAAATATAGTTTTTCAGTTCTCCTCTTTTTCTTTTGTCGTTTTGTCCCCCAACGTGCTGAAACAGTGGTGGTTAAAGTATCGCTGTCACCTGTGTAGGATGAGGAGGAACTGGACCCCGAGGACGTGGAGTTGGACGAGCACTACACCTTGGAGACGAGGAGCAAATGTGAGGAGGGGGGAGCTGGGGCATGACTGCTCGTCTCGTGGTGTTAGACCTTAGGTGCTGGATGTGGTAGATGTGACGGGCTAAAATAATGGAGATAGTGACCTTCCCTTGGAGGTCCCTTACATATTCTAAATTTGGATTATTAAAGTTTTTCGTCTTCAATGGAGATAGGGTCCTCCTAATTTAGGAGGACCTAACATGCAACCAACGAGATAATCTCGTGAATAGAACAAGACAAAATTCAACAAATGGCGACGCAAAAAAGAATCTAACTATCGACCTGCTTATAAATTATAAATAATTTATAAGCCCATTTTGGGACATGTCTTTTTGTCTATATTTCTTCTTCACTAATAGCAAAAGACATAGGCTTTTCTACTTCACTTTTTGGAGTGTCTGGTCCTAAATCCGTAGTTACGTATTATGCTGACGTCATAGCACAGTATGGTATGTAAGTATGAACTTAGGAGTAAAGAAGCATAGACTAAAAAACTTTCAGACGTTATAAATGACAAAGTGCTTCTCATAAGAGGTTCTGAGACCATCACATTTTTGTTTTTTGAGCTTCGGAAACCAAAAAAATTATTAAGTTTACTTCAGAATTTAAATGCGGCATACCACACCTTTAGATACCTCAAATATGTATCCATTCATTGTAATTGTCCTGTAACGATGAATGAATGTTATAAGTCGGCTGTGTATATTTCAAATTCGTCTCTTCAATTCGCGAAGCAAACCTTTGGGCATTGAATCTCTTTGTAGCCTCTTTTTAATTATTTTTCCTACTTTGTGTTCATAATTTATAACCATTTATATTATCTAAAACCAAAGTAATGTATTGCCACGTTGTATGGATGAAAGTACTAATTGGTTTAGACCTTTGCAAAATCTCCATTATATTAGCCCTTAACATGCACGCACTTAGCTGTCTTTGTAGAGTCCTTTTCATGATAGAAGTCTCCGCCGACGCGGAGCTAATGTCTTAATGGCGCTTATTCTCATTTGGTAATGGCGGTCTTATTATCGTTTGTATAAGGCGCTGTCAATTTTAGTTCAGGTTAGCGGTTCTTTTATGAAAAGGACTCTTCTATATGTTTTAACTTAGTCTTTGTCCAGTCGTCTGCAGGTGTCAGCATGTTTATGTCGTTCTAATATCGATCATCGCATGTTTTTGTGGTTTCTACATCTTACATCATGTTTTGTTTTTTATTTTATCATTTTATTTTGTGTTTTGTATATAGAGAACCAAAGATTAAAAAAATACCAGACGTTTTTGTTTAAATCTTGTAAGGTACTTTGGTTGTCTATATTTTTATTTGTGTTATCTCATTTGGTGTCATAACGGTTAATACAGGTTGGTTCGTATCTTAGTATAAAAAATGAATGAAATATTGGTTTTATAAAAAGAAAAAAAAAAATGTATTTAAAGCAGAAAATTTTTGACGATAACAGATAGATTTTCTCTACCTACTAAAGAAGAAAAAAGCAGTTACTCTTATTTTAGTGTGTCCGTCTGTAACAGTTCGCAAGGTAGTTAAGTGTAAAGATCAGCATTTATGAGTATGTCGTGTATTTCAAAGATACATAAATAACTTTGAATTTTTTATTTGTATCAATTCCGAACCACCCTGTATATGCCGTGTGCATGTCGTGACGTGTCGTGTGCATGTGTAGACCAGCGACGACCTGGACACGGACACGGAGTTCGAGCCCGTCGAGGACATGACCATGGAGACCAGGAGCCGATGTGAGTACGAATTACACTACATCACTCCGCTGAATGTGAAGGTCGAGTTACAGACTACACCACACCACTAAATGAAGGTCGAGTTACAGACTACACCACACTCTAAATGTGAAGGTCGAGTTGCAGACTCCACCACACAACCTCGCGTTCAACATGGTATACACATTCCACCACACCACACCGTTACAGACTGTGAGTCTGTTACACCGAACCACTTTCCAAGTGGAGTTACAAACCCACAACACCAAGAACCTACAGGCTGACACACTACCACATCACTCAACTTACACATCTAAGTTCTAACTTCCCTCTTATATAACGTATGTGAGTACTACACAAATTACATCACACCACTGTGAGTGTGATCTTACTAAATTCTAAAGGAGATGGTCCATTTTAGGTCCACTCTTGTACCCCGTATCATTATAATTTAAAAAATACAAGGATGTTATTAAAATTTATTAAAGTGAATAAATATAACTAAACAAAATTAAAACCCAAGTTTTGGAGTTATATCAAGATGGCGTCCTTAAAGCAACTATGACATGACAATTGACAGCAAACGTCAAATCGATTACTGCATTGAAAATGTCATCAATCCGCCATTATTACCCTAATAGTGTTGCATTTCTTGGGACATAATGAATATTATTTCGAAAAAATTAAAGTAAATTCGTAGATTTGTATAATTAAAAATAGTTAAAAAAAAATATTTTCTTTTATTTCCGCTAGGGTACAATGACTGGACCTGCATACAATTTTGGACCATCTCCTTTCCTCTCCTATATTGAAACGTGGAGGCTTAACCCTATAGTAATTCATACATGCATACAAGGCAAGGTAAACAAAAGGCTAAATACATAGATGTCAGTTTAACTATTATAATGTTATACGCATTTAAATAAAATAAAAGTGTAATTGTCGATGTCACAGCGAGCGCCCACACCGGCGAGCACGGCGTGGATGAGTACCCTGACATCAGCGGCATCACCAACGCCAGGGTGAGTTATTGGTATACTTTCACTTGCATTACTACGTATAATTATCAGCAAATCTCATCTTAAGTATCCACCAATCTGAGCAGAAAGCAAGTGTTTCCTAAATCCATTTAAACCTGAAACTATTATTTTGTAAAATAAGTGTTTTTGTCTAATTTAATGACATCATAGAGTGTTATAGAATACAATTCCATAAGGGGCCCAGAAAGGGCCGTACCCTATGTGATACGGTAGTCCTAAACATATGCATAAATTCCATAATTGGAGTACAATGTCTTTATTCATATCACATAAAGTACTATTATTTTTTGGTACAGTATGAAAGAACAGAAACAGTCCTATATTGCACTTCTTCCATGTTACAGGACGTTTGGAGTAATATTTACACTTTACACCATAAGTAAACAAATTGGTATCAAGGATACTTCATAATAATTTATTACATTTGATGTATCTTATGTGATACGGTAGATCGAAATGGGTTAAATATAGGAGAATGTATTCTTGTCTGTATACATTGACAAGGCATATTCTACCCTTGGCTGATCTCATCTATCAAAAAATTACGTCTCGTGGAATCTGTCGACAGGAAGCCATGCGCAAGATGACGGAGGAGGACAAGCGCAAGATCCTGCAGCAGGTGGAGCTGTTCCGGCGCGAGAAGATGACCTTCGACAACGAGGTGGCCAAGTGGGACGACGCCGGCAACGACATCATCATGCTGGCCAAGCACATGTGCATGATCATGCTGGAGATGACTGACTTCACCAGGTTAGTGACCTGTCTCACTGAAAATAAAAGACTTTGCTGTAGATCATACGACTAAAGTAAAACTTCTTGAAAAAAAAATACAGGTTTCCGATGAATTGGTAATCTCCTTCTATTATTGAAGTCCTTTAAAAAATACAAACCGCTATTTATGATTCTCAGGCACAACTGCATCGCAACAGGTTCTTGAAGTGTACAAAATGGGATTGTTTCAAAGTTCTCTATGAACGCCATCTACTGGTAGTTTAAAATAACAAACTTAAACTATGCTTGTAGATAGCAGCACGCATCGTCTATTTACTCGTAATGCGCTAACCAACTTACTTACTCCTCAGGTCAACGAGTGTAAAAAAAGAAAAAGTCCAAATACAGAAATGAAAAATGTGTTAAAAATCTTACATATTTTACTAGATTACCATTGGAATCCTTCCTTATTTTAGCTCATTTTCCCTAGAAAAATAAGCTAATTTCGTTATCTTCATACTGATCCAGCTTTACAATTAATGCATATTTCACTGATTGACATTAGTTGTCTTTGAATGTCATCGAATACAGAAACAGTAAATTTATTATATGCCAAACAGTCAGAGATTTTGACAAAATGTTTCAAATTTATGTGAAATACCCAGAAAAACTGTCAGATAATGCAATGAAAAAACAAACAGATACTTTCTAGTTGCGCAGATGCATCTTTAACAGTTAAGTTAGCTGATTCAGCCTAAGTAGAGTTTTGTGAAAAATTACCTCATGACATCTCCATCATCATCATCATTATATGTTCTAATTTATAGCCAATTTTCAGCTTTGTATCGCTTTAATTTTTTGGGCTCAAGCGTGTATGGAGACTGGGTTTCTCCTTTATTTCAAAAAACGTTTCAAAAATTACTTTAAAGATCTTGAAGGTGAGATTGTCCATCATCATCAGTCCATGCACGTCTACTGCTGGATATAGACTCTTGCATGGACTTCTAAACACCAGCATCCAACATCCCGGTTGTAGTCGCTGGTCCATCTAGTGGGGGCTCGCCATTCCTGCACCTCAGGACCCCAACCATCAGCTCTTCGAACAATGTGCCTTGTCCACTGGCCATTGCCACAAATTTGCTAAACACCATGATGTCGAGGCACGAGCATCTATAATGCTGATTATGTAAAGTTTGTGTAACATCAGTGGTATGTCCCCAGGGGGCGCGGACCTCTGAAGACCACGATGGACGTGATCAACGCCGCCAAGAAGATCTCCGAGGCCGGCACCAAGCTGGACAAGCTCACCAGGGAGATTGCTGAGCAGGTTTGACTTTGCTTGCACTTTGTACGAGCTCTAGATACTCGGGACTTGAATATTGATCTCTCTTCTTGCGTACTCTTGGTCGTTTGTTTGTTTGATTGAACGCGCTAATCTCAAGAACTACTGGTCCGAGTTGAAAAATACTTTCAGTGATAGATAGCCCATTTATCGAGGAAGGCTATAAGATATATTACATTTTCAAAAAAAATAGGGATCTTTGCTGATACTCCAATAAAGTAACACAAGGTGTCCAATAGTTTGTGTATGTATACTTTTTTTAATAATCCAAACGTCAAAAACGCTGTCGTCCATTTTGTGACGTCACACTGTCACTTGATGTACTAAACGTCAAACTAATTGTTGACTAATATTTTTGTCAAACGCTCCGTTTGTAAGGGATTTGTTATAGTGACGTCATGAAACTGTTGAAATATAGGCTGATGTTTGGCTCGTATTGTTTAAAACATATTTGAAAAATGAAACTTTCATGCAATCACGTCTCAAAAAATATGAAAAATATTTTTTCAATCTAAATATGACGTTAATGAATTATTTAAGGCCATTTTAAGAAAAAGTTTCCTATTGCTGAAGGTCGTGTCCTCATTCCAGTCCCTTCATTGCGTTGTAACTGAGAGTTAAAAAGAGCAACTGTTGAGTTTCTTGCCGGTATCTTCTCAGCAGAACCTGCCTTCCGAACCGGTGGTAGAATCTTTACAAATAGTCAACTGACGTGTCAAAAGTGCTTGTAAACTGAGCCTACTTGAAATATATGAGTTTTGATTTGATTTGACGAATCGGTTCCCAGCTTTTCTTATAGCCGCTATAAGACACCCATTAGTGATTTCACCTGGTCTAACCAGCGGCTAGGTGATCGGCTGCGAGGTCTTTTACCTTTCACTTTACCCACAAATGTCAGTTTGTCTGTCCAAGTTATGCAGGCAGCCAATATGACCAAAATAACTTAGAATCCTCTGATAACAGATAGTCTAGTGGTAATGGGAAGCTGTTTCAATCTATCCATGGTATATAGGGCATCCTTCTCCAACACCATATCACAAACGCGTCTATCTTTTTCATCGTCTATGCTTCGGAACCATAGAGAAATATACAGAATACTCCGAAAATTATGCGTATACATTTGATGGTAAATAATTTACATACTCGTACCCGGAACCATAGAGAAATATAGAAAAGACTTCGAAAGTTATGTGTATACAGTTGATGGTAAATACATACTCGTAATAGCGAAAGAAAACTGCAAAACTAAGGCATTAAGGGTGCTTAATGTCTTTGAACGTGTCGACTTGGCTTCGGCTAGCCAAGTTATAGCTTGGCAAATTCATTCGTAACACTCCCGATACCCCGCGCAGTTTTTTTCCCCCGTCGCCCGCATATCACGGGAGTTTCACCAACGAACTTGCCAAGCTATAACGCGTTTATCAGAGTCGATACGTGCTATAACCTCGAACGTTTCCCCCGCAGTGCCCGGAGTCGTCCACCAAGCAGGACCTGCTGGCGTACCTGCAGCGGATCGCGCTGTACTGCCACCAGATCCAGATCACCAGCAAGGTGAAGGCCGACGTGCAGAACATCTCCGGGGAGCTCATCGTCAGTGGGGTGAGTGGTTTATGAATGTAAACTATCGCGAGTGTTATTCATATTAATTGATTATGAGACACGGCTAAAACTCACGTGATATTAGCTCGGAGTATGCCCGATTAGTACTACTAGAGTAACCCATACGGGGCCCTTAGTCATGAGCTTTTGACGGCCTCCGTGGCGCAGTGGTATGCGCGGTGGATTTACAAAACGGAGGTCCTGGGTTCGATTCCCGGCTGGGCAGATTGAGATTTTCTTAATTTATCCAGGTCTGGCTGGTGGGAAGCTTCGGCCGTGGCTAGTTACCACCCTACCGGCAAAGACGTACCGCCAAGCGATTTAGCGTTCCGGTACGATGCCGTGTAGAAACCGAAAGGGGTGTGGATTTTCACACTCCCACTCCTCCTAACAAGTTAGCCCGCTTCCATCTTAGACTGCATCATCACTTACCATCAGGTGAGATTGTAGTCAAGGGCTAACTTGTAAAGAATAAATAAAAAAAAATATGGTATTTAACTTCTCCCACCTTCTGTTACACTTGTTTTCCATTTCAGTTGGACAGCGCCACGTCGCTCATCCAAGCGGCCAAGAACCTCATGAACGCGGTGGTGCTCACCGTCAAAGCCTCCTACGTCGCCTCCACCAAGTACACCCGCCAGGGCACCATCGCGGTGAGTACTTCACCCACCACGCCAAAATATTTTAAGCCCCTATCAGTCTATTACAATTAAACAATTGGACTTGTGGCTAAAGTTTTACAATTACTTAAGAGAAAACCTATTATGGTTTAAAACAGGTACTTTTTTATTAGAATCTGCTAGTTGAAGAGCTGGTGGACATTTTTGGGCAGGTATTTAAGGCTAGTTGAAAATTTCCTGTAATTCTTCTATACTATCTTAACATAGCACCTGGCAGGGAAGTAGTAAGCTAAATACCTCCAAATTGCAAAAAAAAATATCATAGAGGATAAAGTTTCATAACTAAAATAGAATATTTTAAAAGTCATCATTATTTAATTTCTTTGCAAAAACATTTTGCAAGCATCTGGCAAAGTCTTAGAATTGACTAAATAATCTGACTTATTTATTTTTTTAGGTAGGCCGACGCTCCGCGTTTTAACTCACATAGTTCCTGTTACCGTGAGAATACGGGAATAAATTATATCCTATGACACTCGTAAATAACGTGGCTATGTAGTGGTAAAAGAATTTTCAAAATCGGATATTTAATTTCAGAGATTACCCCTACAATACCACAAACTCTTTGTATTAGTAGAGGATAGATAAAATTAATATGCAAGGGATGTTTTACTCCCCAGCCAGTTCTTTAGTTTTGTGTATATCAGAGGTACAGGACAGGTTTTTAACTTGACCCAAATACCTATCCAAAAATGTCGACTAGCTCTTGGACTATTTTGGTAGTATAGGAGACGTTAAGGACAGGTTTTCAGTTTGCCTCAAATGCCTATCCAAAAATGACCACCAGCTCTTGGACTATGCCCTCCAAGACGGTAGTAGAGTTTCTACAAATAGTCTAAACTAAGACGTTTCAAAGTGTTTAAATGGGCCTGTACTTGAAGTATTTGCAATTTTAAATTTTACTTAAGAAATATATTTTGAAGGAAGTATTACTGCTATGCTTATTTTTGCCGCCAAAAACAACGCTGTGTTGGTGTGAAGGTTATGGTTGACATTACAGGCACACGGTGCCATTGTTATATCGTAACATTATAGCAGTCACGACAAATTAGGTCCATTATGACATTTTATCTTAATAGATGTCTCTATTGAATTTTCTTATATCAGTATGTCTACTGAATATATTGATAAGAAAAAATTAACTGAAATAAGAAAGCGATTTATGCAAAAAATCGATTTAAAATTACTTATTTAGATTATAATGTTCTATACAAAAACATTGATATTTTTAATTGAAGATTATTGACATGCAAAAACATACAATACAGTCAAACATAGAACCACTTCATATTAGAAGTTAGTTAAAATAAAGTACTATGAAAAAAAATAGCATAATATTTCAAAATTAGACTTAAGACATTTGTCTTGAGCTTTTATCCCTTAAGAAATATTATTTTTTTTATTTTAGTTAGTAAGTACGAGAAAGTTGTAATTTATTCTATTTTAGATAAATATAGTTCAAGTTCTATTATTCTATTCTATCGACTTTAATAGTTTTAGAATGGTTATATGGAATCTGAGGTACATTGTAGCAATATATGACGATAAAAATCACATTTATCATATATTTACCTCAATGACGAAAAAAATCACATTTACAGATATTTCAATTACTTCAATACAATCTTTAATAGCATTTTTTAAAATTATACTCTTGTTTATTAATCACTTTATTTGACTTGAACTAATAAACTTATAATATACCAAGTCAGTCCCTGTTTTCAATAGACGTATGTCATAATGGGCCTTTTATATCGTGACTACTACAACTATGATTTCTACATGCTTTATGGTTCTACAGCGTGATGTGTCAACTTGTTTGTTTGTTTATGCGCGCTATATGACCGGGTACTGACATGTTTGTATGTATCTCTGTATGAAGACATAACACGAATCGCTTACTACAAACATACCGCTTTAGAATATATAAGTATAAATGTGCTGCAATAACCCCATAACCATATTCTTTGTGACATTGAAATTGTGACAGTTTGAAGTAAAAGCCTTTTATGGATTGACATACCTGATCTTTTGACGCCTGAAAGTTTTCCATGCTGACATTAATTCACATATTAGTAGAGGATCCCAACATAAGAGGATCTTAACCCATCTGTTTACTGGATGAAAAGTTTTTTATATCAAATTAAATATGTCAATAAATATATTGCCAATGGTTTGTTTAAAAAAGCTTTAACTTAATATCGGATGTAATTATAATATATAAAAAGTAATATAAATGTAACTAGTTTGAATAAAATAAAGACAAAATCAATCTCTTGAATATTTGTGTCAATTATAAAATTCACTTCCAAACTCATCAAAAGATGGATTACATAAATATTATCCTTACTTACTTTAAAATAGTAAAAAGTTCAATTAAATACGATTTGCAGTATTACAAGCATTCGATAAAACGTAAGGTTTTTGTGGCCGTGGCATTTTGTTTGGTCACAGCTTGTATGAATGTATTTGGATCAAATTCCTTAATGATAAACGTGCTTGGAAGCCATTGGATCAGCTTATACCTTTACACAGGAAGTAAAACAAAGAAATTTTATGTATGATAACATTTTTTTTTTTTTATTGAATAAGACAACATGGAACTTAAGCTAACTTGATAACAATTGTAATTTTTTATAATTTTTTTTCAAAAGAGCAACTTTTGTGTTTCTTGGCGGTTCCTCTCAGCAGAACCTGCCTTCCGAACCGGTTGTAGAGAATTTACAAATAGTCAAACATAACATACTGATTTTTGCAGTTACTCGAGCGCGGCAGATAAACATAAGGGACTATACCTTACACTTTGTCGAGTACCTCCACCGAGTATGAGCCCTTAATATTGGTGGGTACGTTTAGGGCAACCAAAAAAAAAAAACTAACTTCATAAATACTCAACCAGCACGTCAGATTAAGATAAGGTAGGTGAGTTGATAGCTAAAAACTGCACATTTCGAAAATCTGACGATTTGAGCGTAACGTAATGGAATGGGAGGGTTTCAAAGTTACAAAATTAAACCCTTATATTTTAGTGCTCGAGGTACGAGTGCGATTAATTTTTTACTTATTTTTAAGGAAATAATCTCCTAATTAATCGCTAAAATTTTCTTACAATTTCAGTAAGCCAAAGTAATAAAAATTGTTTTTAAAGTCTGTAGTTTTTTTTCCACCGCTAAAAGCGGAAACAGTAAATAACCATTTATTCTCCCTATATTATAATCTACCAAATGTAATCGGTCTCAATGACGCTCGAGTAACTGCAAATTTAGCATCCCGGGCTCCCCTACTATTAGCAATAATGTCTGGGTATCTAATCTAATCTCAGGCACTTAGTTCTAGTTATTTCATCAATCTATTATCATATTTCGAAAACTGTTCACGATTTTAATGTTATCTAGATAAACGCCTGTACAGAGTTACTGTAAGATCACGAAGCAATCATTTGTCATTGAAAAATATATTTGAAACGACAGAATCATCCTACAAATAGTTCCTAGAATAATATGTTAGATATACGACGATATGCATTGTCGGATATACGCCGACATGTCTCAATCTAATAAAAATAAACCTACAGGGTATTTAACTATGTATACCTTATGTTCTGTGTTCCATTTAAGACATGATAATTACTTAACATACAATAATGTGTCATATATACCCCGGATTATCTTGTTGGATATACACCGACGTGTCTTATTAACTATCCTTACATATATAGAATAATAATGTGTCGTATATACACCGACATTTCCTATTGTCTGTCCAGGGTATCATATGCAGGGTGTCCCGTTAATATATGACATAATTATTTCCATGTTCTGGAAAAAACTTACCTTGCAATAGAAAAAATTAAACTTTTACTTCTTGAAACAACAATTCAAAAGTAATTAACAAGTATAAAATCAACGCTTAAGTAATATTACAACACGTGGTATGACTAAACTGCTCTGAAGGTAGGTTTGTATTTTGTACAAAAATAAATATAACTTAAGAATCGTAAAATTTTGACTAACATATATTATGTTATTTTAGTAGGTATTGTCAGCTATCACTCTGTACAGTATGGCGTACTATTTACGGAACACCCTGTATACACTGGTATAAGTTGTCGGTGTATATCCGACATGATCATTAATAGTTGTGTAATTTTTAGGGTAAAAACTAATACTGTAAATCAGGGTTATTTAGGTAATTGTTGATCTTATGGTAACTTTCCTAGAAATTAAATATTTATGATTTGGAATATAAAATATATAACATATGCATAAGTATATATAACATGCTTCATGGCGGCTGGACAGAACAACTATGTAAGTGATGGCGACACTATGGGAAATTTATCTTTGTCTATGATTTTACATATTGCTGCATGTTTTCGTTATCATTAAATACTTTATATGTAGGTATATCTTCTTTTTTTAACGTCTTTCGCACGCTTTTTACGCAATAGATATTTTATGTAAATATATTAATCTATATTTAGTACATACCTAATTTTAATTATAATTGTAAATATTTGTAGATGATTTAGATTAAAATCCTTAGATACATAGTTAATGGCACATCGCCAAAATAGATTTTTATAAGATGTTTTTTTTTTTTCACTAATCTTAATATAGAACATATTACAAACACTTTTTACTAATATTATATCTCTGATATTATATTTTTTAATCTTAACTTATCTCATTTTCTTCATTGTTTTCTTTCACTTTGCTGCTATAATAGTATATTAATTTTTTTATTAATTCTTAAAAGCACGTTTATAACTTAATTATAAACTAACGAAACAATAGCTTTGATGTTTTTTATTTGATATTTACGTGTTTCGCTGTAAATTGAAAACGAATTCTATCATTAATAAATATAATAATTATTATTATTTCCACCTAAAAACTTTAAAGTCGTTTGATTTTCATTGACATTATCGTGAAGTTTTAATATTTAACAAATGCGTGCACCAGCGGCAATGTGTTTGTGTTTACGTTTTAAGTCATAAGTCAAACATATTAAGTTCTTTTCACCCAAATAGCTACCTACATTAATCACCGTCGGACATACATTAACAAACTGGTTTGTGTTATACAACTTTCAAATGACAATACTTATAACAGCTGTACTGTCGGATACACTCCGACAGACTGATTTATGATACACAAAATGGTTGTCCGATAAACATCGACAAACGGTTTTAATTACTAACCAGTTTCTGTGCATATCCCAAGTTGTTTATAATGAAAAAGTATCAAATGACAACACGAGTCGCACAGCTGTCGGAAAAACACCGACAGACGTTATTAGTTACTAACCAATTTCTGTGCATCACCAAGTAGTTTCTGGTAAAGTATCAAATGACAACACGAGTCGCACAGCTGTCGGATAAACACCGACAAATGGTTTTAGTCACTAACCAGTTTCTGTGTTCACCCCGAATAGTTCATGGTGAAAAAGTATCGAATATCACTAATCGCAGTTGTGTTGTCGGACAAACACCGACACACGTTTTTAGTTACTAACCAGTTTCTGTCCAAGTAGTGTATGGTGAAAAAGTATCGAATATCACGATTCGCACAGCTGTCGGATAAACACCGACAGACGTTTTTAATTTTCTAATTAATTTCCGTGTACCGCCAGTCGCCGATAGTGGTGTGGCGCATGAAGGCGCCGGAGAAGAAGCCGCTGATCCGGCCGGAGAAGCCGGAGGAGGTGCGCGCCAAGGTGCGGCGCGGCAGCCAGAAGAAGCAGCCCAGCCCCGTGCACGCGCTCGCCGAGTTCCAGAGCCCCGCCGAGAGCGTGTGGTGAGTGCCCACACGTGGCGTGCACTACGCTGTTGACTAGGGTAGCCACTCTATCAGCTGATGGACGTCCCCACGCAATGGCGTAGCGTGCCTTAGAGAGATCCTGTATCGAAATTAGACGAATCCCGAAAAATCTCATTAGTTTTTGATTTCAAAGTTTTTTTTTTACTTTTGTAATTTCTGCAGTTTTTTATGTTTTTTTTGCGAGATACACCAACAGATTTTACTTCCTACTATCCTACTAATATTATAAACGCGAAAGTTTGGATGTTTGTTACTCTTTAATGCCGCTACTACTGAAGCGATTTGGCTGAATCTGGAATGGAAATAGATTTCACTCTGGATTAACACATAGGCTACTTTTTATCCCAAAAAAATCCATGGTTTCCCAAGAAAACTGATGATTTTGATGATATGAATATTTGTTACTCTTTTACGCCTCGACTACTAAATCGAATTAGCTGAAATTTGGTATTGAGATATGGTTCCCGCGGGATTTGTGAAAAACTAAATTCCACGCGGACGAAGTCGCGGGCGTCCGCTAGACAAGTAATATTGTAGATTACTTTTTACAAATTTTACACACATTAACATCAAAATTGGTCGCCAAATTATTATTGTCTATTACTTTTTATTATATTCATTTTTTTTATTTGTTCCAGATATAATAGCAACACGGCTGGATGAACTTAAACTATTAATAATTTTATTATAATAGAATATTAAAAATACATAAAAAAATAATACTAAGTTATTACAATTAATTTCACATAATATATCCGACTTATTTTGACTTCGTGCTCGCGATGTATTTTTAGTTTTAAGTTTATTTAAAAATGTACTTTTTTATCTTTTTGCGAAAAAACACTAAATTATGGCAGATTTTTTTGACAGTTATGTCGAAAGACCGGATAAATATAAACATTTTTATTATTACGCCACATACGCAGACAACAACAAGGGTTTTTGTAAGGTTTGAAAATACCTAATCCCCATATTTTTCAGACAAATAAATGAACAAATAATTCTTTAATATATATTTTTATTTATCATTCTTATATATTTTTTTAACATTGTGATTTTTCAAAAACTCAAAACTATCGTGAAAATGAAATGAGTTATTTCGTAATAACTTTTTCAACCATTGAAAATTTTTCGTTGACATTTCAAAATTATTTTACTAAAATACTCAACGAATATATTTTAGAATTTAAAATATTGTGATTTTTCATTACGATGAAATAAATAAACGTTGCAACTCACACGATTTTGTCGATGTATATCCGACTAACACTTACATACTCTTACTCATTAATTTATTACTTAGTCATGAGCTTGTTCGCGTTATGCAATAAAAAGTGTGCACCAACCAGCGTAATTGTGTTTTATAGAGGTTATTTAATAATGATTTTTATCTTCCATTAGAAATGTATGTATGTACTAGAATATAAATTCTTTGCTATAGAGCTTACTCTAATAAGACACTGCACGCCATGATTTCATTACAGTCTCTAATGGTTAATCAAGTAATCCGAAACAATTTTAAATTGGTTGGACATACACCGACAAATATACATTTAAACAAAAAAAACGCACAGATCGATTAAAAAGCCTGGATTTATTTAAAAGTGATCGACATAAACCAACGAATGTAGTTTTTTAAACCTCGTATGATTTCATAACTAGTCGGACGTACGCCGACAAATTTAAGAAAGTTGCACCGTTTATCTATTTCAATTATACATTATTATTTATATTAACTTTTGTAGGTCTTGGATGTTGGTTGGCAAGACAAACCTCGAGACAAGAAAAACCTAAAAATGTCAACCAATAACGGAGGACTCGACAATATCGTTGTCTCTTTCGTTGTTTTGGGAAGAAAGAGAGGGCGATATTTCGAATCCGACTATTGGTCGATAATGTGTGTTTTTTCTATTCGCGAGATGTTGACTCATGCTAGGCCTATTGGTGAAATTTAAATAAAGCCTAAAATGTCCCGCTACGGGACGGCCAAATTTGATTTAGTGATGTAACTTTTATGATAATATAGTTTAGGGAATTATTATAATTATGATATATCACAGTTTTGTATCACCTTTTGGAAGTTTACAGTTACATTTATTGAGATATGGCGGTAGTGTGAATTATATATAGTACTCATATAAGTCAGCCATTGACGGTCAATTATTCTCACGTTTCTGCAGCGCAAACGGCAGCGAAGACGTTTCATAAGTCGAGTCGTCAAGCACGCAGAGACCAATACACGATCAGTTATAGTCGTGAGTGCTGCAGTAACGTGAGAATAATTGATCGTCAATGGCGTGCATTAGTTAGTGAAACATTATAAAGTATTATAATTTAAGTATTTATAGTTGTACTGTATGAAAACAATACAATTTTTTCAAAAAAAAAAATATAAATAAACATTTTTTTATTTGTATTTTAACAGACAAAAACGAGTTTGCTTTAGACCATAGACTGAACACAGAATAAAGAATGATCCAGAATGAGTGTTTACAAGCAGTGTGGTGAAACCGGTGAAACTCCTAAAAAAAAACTTCACGCGTCTCCTTGACGTTGACGCATATACAAACTTTTTTCATAATTTGTATTTCAAAATTTAATTCTAACAACAATTACGTAAAATAATCTAATAATCAATAATTACCAATTGAAAAAAATACTCCATCTTACTTATTTGGTATTTGTGAACAATTTTTAAAATATTTAAAAACACAAGACGCCATTTTTCTTGAATAATATTGAAAGTTACTGATGCGACGCTTTGTGTCGTACTGACTCGAGAATGTATTCGTTTTTGAATTTTGTCTTTGGAACAGCTACGACAACGTCGTATTCCGTGCGCTCCATCTGGCTATTATTCTTTAATCTGTGAGAGTGAAGTAAAACTTCTTCTTAAAATAATAAACAAAACGCCATCTATGAGCCTCTGACATAACTGCATCGCAACAGGTTCTTCAAGTGTACAAAGAGGGTTTGTTTCAAAGTTTTCTAACAACGCCATCTACTGGTAATTTATTACAACATACACCGTTCAACTGTGCCAGTAGATGGCAACACGCATTTTAAAATCGTCGCCCGATTACACTTTTCGTAACGCATTGAATAACTTACTCTCCAAGTGAAGCATGATTAAGAAGTTTTACTTAAAAAAATCATCATTTTAGTTTAACGGAAATACTTTAATATGTACGCGACTCTCTTAAAATCGATTTCATGTGATGCATAAAGTTGTATCCAAATGTGTGTAGGTTATACGCCGACCTAATTTTTTTTGTACTAAATAAATGGAAACGAATCTAAATTTTTATTAATCAATATATTGTAGGAAGTCCGTTTGTCTTTGTTTGCAATTCTTAGATGACGTCATGCGAGTGTCTGTGTGTATACAAATTCAAGATCGGGCTTTCCGTAGACAGAGTAGTAAATAGACGTATTGACATTATGTCGGTCTCTGTGGCGCAGTGGTGTGCGTGGTGGATTTACAAGACGGTCCTGGGTTCGATCCCCGGCTGAGTGGTGGGAGGCTTCGGCCGTGGATTATTACCATCTTACCGGCAAAGACGTATTACCAAGCGATTACCGTTCCGGTACGATTTCGTGTAAAAACCGAAAGGGGTGTGAATTTTCAACCTACGCCTAACAAGTTAGCCCGCTTCCATCTTAGATAGCATCGTCATTTACTATCAGGTGAGATTGTAGTCAAGAGCTAACATTCTTTAAAAAAAATTGCGTCAAATAACTCAGTTAGTGCAGGCGCTATAGGTAGGTGAGTAATATGAGGACCGCATTCTGTTCACAGTTAAATATAATCAAAAAAATAATATCAATATCGGTCATATTAAAAAAAACGTGTGCATCTCTCTTCTTCAACTAATTACTTTAATTAATTAAATTTATTACAATTAAGAATCCTCTATAGCCGAAGAGGTGTGAAAATCAAACGTCAAAACGTGTCAACTTCAGCTGTAACGCGTTACGTTACCAAGCGGTTTACCCTCCCTTATGATGTTGTCACTTCAATAAAGATTTCCCTTCAGCGCTATGTGCGCTGTAGCATGGTGCGGGTGACAGTTACCTTGTGACGTTCATGATACGTACTATTATGAATCGCGACAAACTTTCAAGAGTGAAACATGTCACCCGCACAATGCTATAGCACACGAACTGTAGTTGGAAAAGTCAGTGTTAGGAGTAGATACGACTATTGTCCAACGGGCGGGGATCGAACCACCACCCCTCGGTGATGAGTCCGACCGTTTTACCACTGAGCTATTGAGCCTTTTTACTCCGTCTACGAACTTTACACTCTAAGTGCTGTCTGTCAATTGTCTAGGTTCGCTTGTCTATACACCGCACCATTACTTATAAAGAGAAACGGACTTCCAAAGTAGACAAAAATAGTTTCATATATTATAAAGTAAACTCATATAAATGAAAAACACTAAATAATTTTAGAAGTATGAAGGTATTTATTTGATATTTAGTGATCTTTTTACATGGCACCTACTATACTTAGATAGAATTCGCTTGACGATAGAAAGTAATTATTATGATAATAAACAAATTTTTGTAGACATTTTCAATTTTCTAATATTTTATCTTGTAATGAATGAAACAATAAACTTATACTCCGAATGTTGTTTTTTATTTTATTTATAAATCTCCAATTACACATAAAGAAGCGTGGTGGGTCTAAGCACCATATAGATAATAATATTTTGATCTTGGAAATCTCTTGTTTATTAAAATCCGATTTTTTGAAAAGAATATTTGTCACATCCTTTTTTTTTTTAAATATACAACAAGTCGGGCGGGATCGAACCCCCACCCCTCCGTGATGAGTTCGACCGCTGTATAGCTATTGAGACTTGATTGGACGTGATAGCCCAGTGGATATGACCTCTGCCTCCGATTCCGGAGGGTGCAGGTTCAAATCCGGTCCGAGGCATGCACCTCCAACTTTTCAGTTGTGCATTTTACGAAATTAAATGTCACGTGTCTCAAACGGTGAAGGAAAACATCGTGAGGAAACCTGCATACCAGAGAATTTTCTCAATTCTCTGCGTCATTGGGCCAGCGTGGTGGACTATTGGCCTAACCACTTTCAATATGAGAGGAGACTAATGCTCAACACTCAACAGTGAGCCGAATATGGGCTGTGTAAATAATTCCCAGGCTTCCTTCCTTCCTTCCTTTTGGCTGGTGGGAGGCTTCGGCCGTGGCTAGTTACCACCCTACCGGCAAAGACGTACCGCCAAGCGATTTAGCGTTCCGGGACGATGCCGTGTAGAAACCGAAAGGGGTGTGGATTTTCATCCTCCTCCCGCTTCCATCTTAGACTGCATCATCACGTACCATCAGGTGAGATTGTAGTCAAGGGCTAACTTGTAAAGAATAAAATATATATATATATAGAGCTGACACCCACCACGCTGTCCCAATAATGTTGTTGTCTCAATTTCATTTAGTAGCATCGTAAACAACACAAGTTATTTAAACAAATAATAGGTATAATATTATCTACAATATCGAGTTGTGTACAGTACAGGAACTGTAAAAACTATATAATTATACATATAAACATAAATATATATAATTATACATATAAACATAAATATAATATAATGTAGGAAATAGTAGTCTGACACGGATACGACATCACTCGATCTTGTGTTGGCTCATACCTACGCTAGGTGGCGCGACTTGTATCCATAAAGAGTGGGGAGTTAGAGATGGGTAGCGACGGGAATGACTGGCGATATAAGACGCTCGCCGTACGGTCGGTTTCTGTATTGAAGTGGCGTTCGAGCCGTCCACGTTACAAGTACATAAAAGGTACAAAGAAAAGAAGAGTACAGTAATAGAAAAAAAAACAAGTTTAATTGGAAAATATCATTTATTTAATTCTTTAATGTTAAAGGTAACTTAAGTTATTCTCACAAACTTAAATAAAAAATTATAAAATATATCAGTTAACTTAACAATCTTATGGCATACAAGAACGAATTAATTAATCAAATATTTAAAATGGATAATTTAATCTTACTTTAAATGAAACAAGGACAAAAAATAATTGAAGCATAAAGCATATTCAAAAATAGTTAATTAATAAAAAGAATCCATGCATGCAAAGAGCTCCGGGCTATTATGGAAATTATATACACTCAGAGGCACAATTATCCGCAAACTTTACTATACTCGCGTCATATAAAAATGGGCGGATAATTGTGCCTCTGAGTATATATGAATTAATTAAATAACTAAATCCTTAACATATTCAGAATACAGCATATCAAATGCTGATGTCCTAAGTACATCACAGTAGTAGTGCGTAGACAAAGAAGTAAATAGACAACTGATTAGTGTCGATGAAAATCCAAAAAAAAGAGGGGGGGAGGTCAGCTGCCCCCCTAGGGATTAAAAAAAGCATCGAAAACAAGTGCAAGGCATGACGACTTGCTTTGCAATAACTATTGCTGTGACACTCTTTGTTGTTGCATGCTTGAGTCTCTATTATATTTTTCTCAAATATTTATCTCTGAATGTGTTAAAGTAATGGATAAAAATTATTTAAAAAATCACACACACATTAATAGTGTATTTGTATTAGAAATTACCTTCATCCGTCTGATTAATAGATGAAAAGTATTTTATATCAAATTTAGTATGTTAAAAACTATATTGCGAGTAGATTGCCTGAAAATTTCCTGGCCAAACTATTATTAACGGACAAAATAGCTTGAAAATGAATATAGTATTACATGACTGGCTAAAAAAAGTTCAAAACTAAAAAAAGAACAAACCCGGCTGAGTTTGTTGTGGGCTCTTCTCAAACCAAGATTTTTGGAACCCTCGTAAATTTAGTTTTATATTTTCGACTTTATTATCACCATTATTTTATAATATTAATACCGTTACGTTTCGAAAGTGCTTGTAAAGTAAGCCTATTGTGTTAACTATTGATAGTTTGACCAGGAGTTTTTGAGACAACCTACAACCAATATAGTTTTTAACGTACTAAATCTGATTTTCATTCATTAAACAATCGTTTCATATATATGGATACACTAGTTTTATCTTTAAGTTTTATCTTATTTGGGAGAATGCAACGGAAGCTAAAGTGCGCGCAAGATAAATCTGGCAACGAACTTAATGTTGCAATCTTCAGTGGTCTGTTTTCTCTTTTTTTTTTTATTCTTTACAAGTTAGCCATTGACACATAACTTGATTAGTTCCTATTTTGGTCACGCGCAAACTTGCGCGCACTATACCCACATGTCTATTATTTTATCTGTCTACGTCCAACAAGAGCAAAATACATGAATACATTAACGTGGCGTATGGTACGCGAGACAAGACAAAGATAAAAGTCGACCAATAGTCAATATTGGTCGACAAGGTCTTTCTCTTCGCGAGTTATGACGATGTTGGTAAAATATTAAAATAATTAAGTTAATCAAGTTTTATCTTTTTCCCACTCCTGTCATCTCCACTTTCATCCAACGATCTCTTGTTTCTATTCACATTTGTATCTACGTTTTCTTTATCTATTTCTATGTCACATTTCTCTTCTTTATCTATATCTTTAATTGCTTGATCCTTGTTTGTTTGTGTGTCCGTGTGTTCGTCTTCATCATCTGAATGTATCACGGTACGTTTTGGTTTAGATTTTGAACTGCCAGCTGGAATTATAAAACAATTAAATTGTTAAACTTCAACATTTATTAATATTTTGTGCCCTGTTGTTTCAGTAGCGTAGTTCTGGTTTCTGTGGTAGTGTAGGGATAAATTATAGCCTATAACACTCACAAATAATGTGGCTTTTTAAAGGTAAAGAATTTTCAAAATTTGTTTAGTAGATCCAGAGATTACCAACCTTTCAAATTTAACATTTTTATAATATTAGTATAGATGAACGCTTAATCATCATCATCATCACCATTAGAAACCCATATTCAGCTCACTGTTGAGCACGAATCTCCTCTCAGAATGAGAGGTATTAGGCCAATAGTCCACCACGCTGACGCAATGCGGATTGGCAGACTTCACACGCAGAGAATTAAGAAAATTCTCCGGTGTGCAGGTTTCCTCACGATGTTTTCCTTCACCGTTTGAGACACGTGATATTGAATTTCTTAAAATGCACACAACTGAAAAGTTGGAGATACATGCCCCAAACTGGATTCGAACCTATGCCCTCCGATTCAAAGACAGAGGGCTATCATCAATTAAAAGCCTTACATGTATATAATTTAATTCCTCACCATTAAGTTCTTCGTCACTTTCATCCAGAACTCTTTTAGTTCCATTAACTTTTCCAGTAGAGTAATATTCGTCTATCTTGTGACTGTTCTCTCCAGTCAATGGTTCGAGCTCTATGGTCTCATCCAGCTCCTTGTTTATGGGCTTGTCTGTATTGTCTGTGGGCTCTTCGTCATCTGACTCTATGATGTTACGTTTTAGTTTTGACTTTGAACTGCCAGCTGGAAATGGGCAAAATAATTATTATTTTTATATTAATATATAAATTTATTATAAAACACGGCTAAAATTTACTATAAATTTTATAATATCTATCTTAAGCTATAATATTAAAATATACTGAGTATGCCCAAGTAGTTTCGAACCAATACGGGGCCCTTAGTCATGAGCTGCTTCTTGTAACGCAGCACAATCCAATCTATTATTAAATTTAGTAATAAAAAAATAAATATTAGACTTCTAAACCATCCATATAATGACAGCATCCAATGAAATGGCTGGGCCGATAGTTAATTGAACTAAAATCACTTATTCATTATGTTTCATAGAGATTTAAACATCAATTTTTTTCACACAAGTTGACTACAATCTCACCTGATGGTAAGTGATGATGCAGTCTAAGATGGAAGCGGGTTAACTTGTTAGGAGGAGGATGAAAATCCACACCCCTGTCGGTTTCTACACGTCTTGGCCTGTAGCCTCTCACCAGCCAGACCTGGACCGATTAAGCGAACCTCAATTGGCCCAGCCAGGGATTGAACCCAGGACCTTCTTATAAATTGAAAAACTGTTGGTAGATATGACATGATCTAGTGGACAAAGATAGAACCACCACCTCTCGGTGATGAGTACTTTTACCACTGAGCTATTGGGAGCTATAAGAGGGACCCGTTACATAGGAATAGACCAAACAATACATACCCTTAGCAGTATCTTCTGCATCATCAGCTCTGACTTCTGTTCTGTTCTGTATGAAGAAGTTGGTGATGGGCTTCTGCCATTTGGGAGTTTCTCGTGGACACACACTGTTGCCGCCAGAGTAGCTTCTAGAAGACTTCTCACCACTGGACCCTGTCAAGACAATATTTTTATTTCATAACCATAGAATAAAGACGATCTAGAATGAGTCATTACAAGCAGCACAGTGAAGCCAGTGAATGCCATAAAAAAATAAACGTCACATGTCTCTTTGACATCTGCTTATACAAACTTTTTCTATAATTTGTTTTTAAAATTTAACACTAACAACAATTACATAAATTAATATATTTCTTTAGTTTTTGTGAACAGTTTCAAATGTATTTAAAAACATAAGATATCATTTGTCTTGAATTATATTGAAAATGACTAATGCAACACTTCATGTCATACTGACTCGAATGTATTCGTTTTTTAATTTTGTATTTGGAGTGGATACAACACTGTTGTGTTCCGTATGCTCTATCTGCCTATTATTTTTTAATCTGAGTTCATAACAAGTAGCACTAAACTGCGAGCTCACACATAAAGTGACAACGCAGTCTAAGATGAAAGCCATTCTCTCTTTTTAATTATGAAGGTTTTTTGTATAATGACATGTCTATCATACATCCTGTACCTACTCTAACCACCATTCTAAGTTGGCACTGATGATATACCACTGCAGAATGTTACACTGCAGATGGCTCGACATGCAATAGGCCAGTTGTTTTGTTGTTGTTTGTCTGGGCTAATCTCTGGAACCGCTTGGCCGATTTTAATGTGAATCTCTAGAATACATGTTATTGAGCAAAATATTAGCTACTTTAATGGGGATGATGACTAGCTTGGAATATATTGATTTTTATAATAAATTTGGATAAAAATTTGGTCATTTTTAACTAATTTATACATAAAAAGCAAAGATTGTCTGGATATTTGCAAAATAAATGAGATTATAAAATTTCAAAATCTATTAAAAATATTTTATTGTAATTAGATGAAAATTCATACAGTTTTACATTAAATGTGACATTTTTTAATATATGAACTATAAACATAAACGCACAAATAACAAAGATATTAGTAATTTTGTTTGAACGCCCATACAAATCTAACGATCAGCGAGCCAACGACGTTACTCGTGCCATTTTGTATGGAGCGTTTTCCAAGGATCCGCGGTAGCGCCGCAAATCTGACCCTTTAAATCCCTGTAGCTCAAAAAGTAATGATCGTAAATACCCTGTTACTTTGACAAAATTGCTTTACTATTAGCATACTCTTAATTTATATACCATTTAAAAAACTGTCATCATCCCTATTGTAGAAAAATCGTGATTGCTGTGAAATTTGTGAAAACCTTAACAGCAATGCCAGGAACTCACCGGAGGCTGTGGGGCGGCTCGACGCGGGAGCAGCGCTACAACTTCGTTTGCTGCTCTTCCCGTTCAACACCACTGAAATCATTAATTGTATATTTTTGAAAAATCTCAAAACCAAAAATACAGTTTTAAAGATCATGTAGTAACATGTCCTCATGTTGCTTTTTTTCTTATAATGCATATTTGTATAAAATCTTGGACCTTATTAGACAATACATACTTTTATAAACTATCTAAAACTCTAAGTATTTCAGGAGCATATTTGTTATTACAAATTGCTGGTAAATAGTTTGGATAAATGATACCTTTAGCGGCTACCGATGCTCTCGTCCGTGCCATATTATAAATAGTCCGTCTGTGCACTGTCCTAACTAGTAGTATTGCATAGAAGTTAATTTTCCAAAATTCCAACTGGGTTGGCATTAGAATAAGGTCGCCTTCCTAGAAATAAGATGATGATATCAGAGGATATTGTGGAGTCTAATAATACCTCTACAACATGATTTTACCCGCTGAGACTGATAGTTTTTTTTTTTTTTGTTAAAAAAGTTTTAGGTTATGTGCGTATATTTTGGCCAGATTTCATGGTCTAAAGTCACTGGTTTTATATTTTTTCACTCACAATTATCACAAGCATAACTCACAACACAAGATAATACACATTTTTAACAAGAAATCCCAAAAAAACATAAATAATTAAATACAATTAATATTTTTGTCAATTTTCATTTGACTAAAGCAATAATGTCACAGACTAACCTAACAAACGTGTTTTTAGCCACAGATGCATGACAGTAAACCTAGAATAACCACAGATAATTAAATAGTGTTAGATAATTACAAAATTTGGGCACCCCGACTCCAAGCAGTCTTGTCTGCCCTACCCCTAGAGTGTTTTTGTAAAGCGCGAAGCCAGAAGCTCGCGAAGAAGGTCCTGAATGAAGCAAACCTATGAGGCCTAGTTGAGCGAAAGGGGGAGGTGGCGAGCGAAGCGAGCCGGCGACCTCTGTAGCGAAACTAAGGTCCGAATAGGTGAAGCTGAATGAAGGGGCGACGAAGCGAGTCTTCTGGCGTAGCCACTTAAAAATGCTTTCTGCTATTACTAAAACTTTGGCACAGAAGAAGTTTGGCATTATCAGTACAATAAAGATGATATCCATCCATCCATTAATTTTGGCAATAATTTCGAATTTATTAGTAGTATTTGTTAATCTGTGACAAATTTGCTATTCTATGTCAAAAATCTGGAACCCAGAGCCGTAGTCTGTGTCAGTCATAAAAAACTTGGTCTATGGTTGACACAGCTGATAACTGTCATTAATTTTTACAATATTAATTAATCATTTACAATACTATTAAGTTTTTTTTAGTTTTCTTGTAAAAAAAAGTGAATTATCTTGTTACAAGTGATGCATAAGATGATTGTGAGTGAACCGTGATTATACCAGTGAGGTTTGACCTACAAATATACGTACTTAACCTAAAAAATTCGTAAATTTAAAAAAATCATAAAAAAAAAACTACTACTTTCAGCGGTAAATAAATAACGTAGGGAGGTCCCCCACCTCCCCCCCTCCCCTCCCCCCTCCCCAAAACCCCTCGGTCGAGGCGACCTTATTCTAATTATTACCCTTCCAACTTTACAAAAAAATATTACAACAAAAACAAGAAGAAATTCCACAAAAAAGTAAAAACCGCGCCAAAACGTGAAATTTTCCATAGACTCATTTGACATTTGTGGACATTACGTCCACAGATTAGATACTACGTAAATTGACATAAAGGCAAAGAAAGAGTGTGCTTATATTTTTTGGTTGAGGTTCTGTGGTTTGTAAGTGTTTATACTCTGTGTCTGTGTCTCACTCACCTCACTCACTGTCTGACGTCTGTGGTGTTGTTTTTTTTTGCAGGCGGACGAAAGTTTGAGGAGTTGAGGACTCGAAATATACTTTAAAATAATGTTTACTAATTAAACAATAGAAAAATAGTAGATACTGATTTATCTTAATAATTAAATTATAACGTGCAATTAAAACTAATGTAAATAATGGTTTGTGTAGGCTGCCATAGTGAGGACCGGATTTTAACGATTGTTGACAATGAGCTTTTAAAAGTTTATCTTGGATTTATTGATAATATTACTGTGAGTACCTATGAAATAACTGATATACTTTCCTAAAACTCCCTCTTGTAGTTTTAAACTTAAAAAAGCCTTGGCACAAGGCGCAAGACTAACACATTTCGCAATAACTTTCCTAAGGTGAAAGTTAATTTAAAAGTAATTGTTTTTCCCAAAGTTTTATGTAAGTAAATACTTACTTGGCAATGACAACCTCTCACTCAGTAGGTGGTTCACAGAAAGGTCCTGGATTCAGATCTGTTCAGAATTCCATATTTCTAAATAGTCTCAGCTGATCTGGTGGTGGACTTCAGTTATGGCTATTTACCACATCACCGGCAAGCTATACATTGCTCTGGTAGGGTGCCTCATCATCATCATCACCTTTCTCTTATCACATTTAAGTGGAGTCGGCAAATATGTCAATCTTCTTCATTTGTCTCTATTACTTGTCAATTCATCATCTACTTTACATGAGTCCTCTCACACACCATCTCTTTGGCCTTCCTGTCCTCTTGCAAATTCAACATTCTTCAAGTAATATGACTTTCATCCATTTTACAATACATGTTTTTACTAAGCTCCTTGATTTTACTGTCTCTGGTGTCATTTTCAGACTTCCTCTTCTATACTCTTCTATGTTTTGACAGCCTCTGTGGTTTAGTGGTATGCACAGTAGACTTACAAGACGGAGGTCCTGGGTTTGATCCCCAGTTGGGCCAACCGGTTACCACCCTACCAACAAAGATGTACTGCCAAGCGATTTCACATTTTTATTATTATTTATTATTTATATTATCACTTACCATCAGGTGAGATTGTAGTCAAGGGCTAACTTGTAAAGAAGAAAAAGAAAACTCATTCCTTAGTTTATCCATTATTGTCACATCACTCATCCATCTCAACATATGCATTCTACTGGTATGATCCTTCATAGAAACCTGAAGGGGTTCTTCTTCTTCTTGATGTGTGGCTGGCAGTGGCTCTGTACCTTCATGAGGTCCCTTTATCACATTGACCACTTCAGATCTATTGTGATCGCCACTGACTAAATTTCCTCTTCAATACTGCTTGCCGACAGGTACAGCAGCAGTTTCTTGACTGGAATGTGTTTTACCTCCTCTGGATTTACTATAAAATGCCCTAGGTGGTCGTTGGGTTTATGTATTAGAGCTGGGCAATTGCATAGAAAACCTTAAAGGGTTATTACACAGACAAAGTTGCAAGTTTCAACTATTTTAATTGATAATTGGTTCTGTAGGTATATATTTTGTTATAGGAATACAGACATGATGTCATACAGCTATGTTGGGAGTGTAAGGCGTTGTTGAGAAAGTTTCAGAGGTTCAGGGACCAAGTGAGACATGCCTACTCTATAGCGGTTACATGTTTAGTAAGTTATTATGATTAGTTTATAATTTACTCAATAAAAGGGTAAGGGTAGCCTTAGGCTGCCTGTCCACAAGAGCAGAGCAAGTGAGCGTAGTGCAGAAACTAGACTAATGCAGAGCGGAGTTGTGTACTTTGTCTAGCTGAGAAACAGACTAATGCGAAGCAGAGACAGAGTTGCATATTGTGTCTGGAGAGAGGCTGCAGAGCAAAGTGAGAAAATAATGGGTTTTTTATAAAGAATATTTGCCATATCTTTTTAAATATGACTTAATAACTATTCATCTAATATATATATATATATATATATTTTATAACCAGTATTTGGCCAGATATGTGCTAGTTATAAGGTCAAATAGACCAAATACTGATTACTTACCAGATATATGTTTCATCTCTAGTATTTATATCATTCTAGGTGTCACAGTCAAAATCTCTGTCAAATCTCAGGATAACAGAATGCAACAGTATAATAAAAGTTGATCATGATAGTGAAGTATTACCAACAACATTTGTGAAGATTGAAGTTGAGCCCCATGCTGACTCCGCAGATGTGTTCGACGATTTGGGTGATGGGGAGTCAGTGGGAGACGGGTTGAATGATGATTTGGATGATTTTGTTAAACTAAATGATGATAAGGTAAGTTGAATTGACATTTCAACTATGGATTGAGGTTATGAGATGGTCATAATATCTCATTTTACATCTCAAAACAATCAAAATAAAAAATATATTTATTTCAAGTAGGCTTAGTTTACAAGCACTCTCATTAAGTAAGGTAATAATTTTATTAGATAATCATGATAATAATTGGTCAAAAACTTAAAGTTACGAGGGTTTCAATTACGCCTTGGTCTGAGTAGAGAGACCCCACAACAAACTCAGCCAGGGTTTATTTTATCACCATCATAGCCTTTCTAAAATGAAACATAATTGGCTATCAGGACAAATCATTGTGGACAATAAACTATGCTAATTAGCAAATCTGATTACCGTCATCACGCTGTTGACAACGCCGTTGAAATAATTCTTATGTGCCAGTTGTAAACATCAAATGAGGTTTATGTAACATATTATCTACCTCTTTTTCCTTCTAACATATTTGTCTATAAACTAATGTATTAATATGTTTCAGGTAGACATCAAACCTGATCCAATATTAGAATCAGAGGCAACAAGCAAATCTGTGAAACAAAACGAAACAACTGACACATTCAACGACTCAGACGACGAGCCCCTCAAGTGTGACAGCACTAAACCTAGAGGGAAACGGAAAAGGAAAATTGACGGTACGTTGACAATCTGTTGGCTTATGTCCAGTCCTGTTCTATTGATAGTAAATATAACACGGTGCTTGGGAGTATTTGAGAGCTCAATAAAACACTTTCTTTGTAAAACGAAAGATATTTAATTTAATAAACTGTCAAAGTCCCATTATCAATGACACCATAGACGTTTCGTTTTAGGCCCTTTATTGTAAGGCACAGATTACATAATTATTGACATTTGCGTCGCTAACAATATTCTATAAGGAAAATCAATTAAAAATGTCTAGGGAACATGTGTTCTAAAATGAATATTTTCGGAGTAAAAAATATTTCTTTTGTTAATAGATCTTAAATTGTGTCTCTTATACGCATCCTTATAGTTATGACGTAGACAAGTTTTACGTATTACATTTTGTAAAGATAGATAAAGGCATGTGTTACATGGATAGTCAGAATTATTTGAATTACTTTGATTGAAGTTTTTTTTTTAATTAGTGCCAAGTTTCAATTGATTTAATTCAGTAGTTCCAACTGTGATGCGCGGCCAAAATCATCACAAACAGACAGACAAAAGATCATAAAAAAAATATATTTTTGGCTTCAGTATTGATTGCCCTTCAACAAAAATTTTTAATGTCCGTTAAAAAACCTCTTGTGCTAATAAAGACTTATAGTCCATTGCCGTGTACTTCATAGATGCAAAAAAAACACTGCCTGGACCACAGAATACATAGTTGGACAAGGAATTTCCAATTTTTACTTATAGTGCATAGTTAGTTTACTTATGGTGCCTAGTTTAAAACCTTATGCACACCACTGATGTCACACATTATTCAACATATCATGTCTCTGTATCTCCAGATGTTCCGAAGGGCAGACCGGCCAAGCGTCCCGGAGTCGTCAACAACGCCAAGGTGCAGAATAAGCTGCAGCGGCTCAACGTGGATGCTGATCATCTGGAGAAGGTGGTCTTGAGCTGGGAGGAGGTGAGGAACTCAAAAACAAACCACTACTGACTCCCCAGATGTCCCAAAGGGCAAACAGCATCTTCCGAGTAAATATTGTCCCTTCTCCTATAAGGAGGGAGGGCGAACAAATTTAGGTCAAAATCTAAAGCAATAGGGTCCTAATATCTGTAGCAATATTATGTAAATATTTGGAGAAACACCGTGCTAATATCTTAAGCAATAGTCAATATCTATTGCAATATCATGCTCATGTCTAGAGCAATAGAGCGTGCCAATATCTGTTGCAATCTCAGACCAATTATTGTATAGGACCTGCCTCGCTAGACGTTACTTTTCTGTCAAAGTATATGATCAACGATCTAATGCGATTATAAAAACTATCTCTATAGAATCGATGTTAAATAGTTGTAATCGTGTTCGTCGGTTAAAGAGCTCCGTAAAAATACCTTTTTGTGTAGTTGAATGATGTAAAAAACGGGCAAAAACTTCTAGTTTAGTATAAGATACATACAAAATCTAAGCTCGTTTTCCTCAGAAAATGACTGACAATTATGTTCGTCACTATGAGTGCGATACAGGTCCTTCTATAATTGGTCTGAGGTTGCAATAGCATAGTAATATCTTGAGCAAGAGTGTGCCAATATCCTTAAACAAAATCATAGCTTCGCAAGTTCTAGAGTCCTGGCACTGTGGGCTGTTACAGTTAGCTGATAATGATGTACTGGTCCAGGTGGAGGAGGAGCGTCGCAAGGCGCTCGCCAGCCCGGCGTTCCTGCGCCACCAGCACCGCTGCTACAGCTGCGTGGTGGGTTTCAACCACCGCTGCAAGCTGGACGACCACAACGCCAAGAAGCACGACCCGGTGGGCTTATACTGTTGACGCAGAACATTTGATAGCGTGACACTAAGAGACGAGCAGCGCCATCTAGCAAACGTGATTGACATATATTTGTGACACAGTCGCTGGGCACGGTGCAGTGTGGAGTGTGCCACGTGCGCCTCCGCAACGTGTTCGGGCTGCGCGCGCACCAGCGTCGCCACGTCGCCAGGTGAGAGCCACACATTCAGTAGCACGCCAGTACGTCTGTGTGACAGAGTGACGTGCCAATATCTATGGCAATAGCGTGCCAATATCTTAATCAATAGCATGTTAATATCTTAACAGCAGTATGACAATATCTAAGGCAATAGCGTGCTAATATCTGGAGCAATAGCGTGTCAATATCTGGAAGAATAGCGTGCTGGTATTTTGAATAACAGCCTGTTAATATCTGCATCAATAGCGTGCTAATATCTAAGGCAATAGCTTGCCATATCTGGAGCAATAGCGTGCTGATATCTAAGGCAATAGCTTGCCATATCTGGAGCAATAGCGTGCTGATATCTAAGGCAATAGCTTGCCATATCTGGAGCAATAGCGTGCTGATATCTAAGGCAATAGCTTGCCATATCTGGAGCAATAGCGTGCTGATATCTTAAAAATCATCGTGTTAATATAGTAGACTACAACATGTCAAAGCTTTAGCGTGCTAACATCTTGAACATCAGCGCTTAAAACTTTGTAGCGGTAGCGAAGTGGCGCAGCGAAGCCTTATTTATTTTTGGAGTTTACAAATACATATAAGGCGCCCGGTATGAGAAAAATCCGAGGGGTAAAACCAACTGAACTAACGAAAAAGTGTCACGTTTTTGGTGCGCACCTTTCTAATTTAGCTGTGAGTGTATTGAGACGTACATAGGGTATGCTGTATAGGCGACTATACCTATATACTATATGTTATTGGGCTTGTTTGTTTAATGATTATATCATTGTAAGAGTAAAATATATAATGTGAAGTATAAAGTCTATTAGTTATTTTACAATTCTATACATTTAGTCTTC
Organism: Bicyclus anynana; assembly: GCF_947172395.1. Classification (NCBI taxonomy): domain Eukaryota; kingdom Metazoa; phylum Arthropoda; class Insecta; order Lepidoptera; family Nymphalidae; genus Bicyclus; species Bicyclus anynana. The sequence continues at coordinate 7,298,542 of NC_069109.1, forward strand.
TTTAACATAAGTATTACTAAAGCCCTACTCGATGTGCACTGTTTACCAACAAAAAAAAGTGTGTATGTTAAAAAAAACAAAAAGTTAGCTCGAAGCACGTTACTCGCGCCTTATAAGTGAAAGGTGCGCAACCGAGGTGCAGCAGGCCGCGGCGTGCGCACCCGCCTACAGCGTGCACATGGGTGCGATGTGCAAGTTGTTGGCGGCACAGCGCACGGTGAAAGGTGCGCAGAATAGGTTGCGCACAAAAAACGTAACGCATGTCATTTCATAACTTATTGGAGTTTACTCCTTAACAATCGATTTTTCATTTATACCCCTCGGTACGTTTTTTGTGCGCAACCTATTCTGCGCACCTTTCACCGTACGTAGCCGCCATAGCGTGCACATGCCTAGCGCGTCCGCACGCACGTGCACGCTGTTGGCGGGCGCGCACGCAGCGCTGCACCTCGGTTGCGCACCTTTCACTTTTCAGGCGTTGCTATTGAAAAGAGTAAACTCCATTCGTGCGTCGGAGCTGACACACTTTTTTTTTATTTATTTTTTAGTATCGAAAAACTGCTTTCTTTCATGATTTTGCACTAATATTCACCAGAACTTTTTAAGTTTACCTATGTATATATTATTATTAATGTTTCTTGTTGTCATTGCTGGTATATGAATTAATAAATAATAATAGCACAGTTGTTTGGTTGGTTGTCACAGATGGCGCTGCCGCGTCTGCGGCGCGGTGTGGTCGCGCGCAGAGGTGGCGGCCGACCACGTAGCGCGCGCGCACGGCGGCAACACGCCCGTCCACACGTGCCACGTGTGCGGCGCGCGCGAGACGTGAGTGACGTGCCGTGTGTACAGTCATGGCGCGCTTGTGTCTAGAGCTATGGCGCGCTTGTATCTAGAATAGGGATGATGACAGTTTTTTAAATTGTATAAAAATTAAGAGTATACTAATAGTAAAGCAATTTTGTAAAAGTAACAGGGTATCTGCGATCATTACTTTCGACTACAGGGATTTAAAGGGTCAGATTTGCGGCGCTGACACGGATCCCTGAAAAACGCCCCATACAAAATGGCACGATTTAGTGACGTCGTAGGTAATGTAGTGATCGTTAGATTTGTATGTGCGTTCAAACAAAATTACTAATATCTTTGTTATTTGTGCGTTTATGTTTATAGTTCACATATTAAAAAATGTCAGATTTAATGTAAGGAAGCTAAAACTGTAAGAATTTTCATCTAATTACGATAAAATATTTGTAATAGATTTTGAAATTTTATAATCTCATTTATTTTGCAAATATCTTGTCTGGATATTTGCAAAATAAATGAGATTATTCTTTGCTTTTTATGTATAAATTAGTTAACATTGACCTTATTTACCCGAATGTATCATACCTAGTCATCATCCCCATTGTAACGCACTAATATCTTAAAGTTGTAGCGATCTTGTTCTATGTATCTACAGAAATGGCGTGCTAACATCTGGATCGATAGTGCGCCAATATGTTGAGCATTAGCATGCCGTTATTTGCAACAGTAGAGAGCTTAAATCCATATCAATAGCGCGCCTTTACTATTAAATTAATACGCGCTATTATCTCGACTTATAGCGCGCTATTACCTTGAGTTATAGCGCGCTATTATCTCGAGTTATGGCGCGATATTCTCTGGAGTTATAGCGCGCTTTTATCTCGAGTTTTGGGACACTATTCTTTGGAGTTATAGCGCGCTATTATCTCGACTTATAGCGCGCTATTATCTCGAGTTGTGGCGCGCTATTCTCTAGAGTTATAGCGCGCCATTATCTCGACAGGAGCCTGGGCCGCCTGCGCTACCACGTGAACAGTCACGCCGAGCAGCAGAAGTGCGAGCTGTGCGGGAAGACGTTCAAGAGCAAGGAGTCGCTGAGGACGCACCTCTTGTGAGTAGCGAACTACGAAACAGTCATTTTTGAAGTAAAACTTCGTTATTTACGATTCTTTACTGATTTGAGAAGTAAGTTTTTTAATGCTTTACGGTGATTGTTTTATTTATTTATTTATTTTTATAGGGTACCAACAGGTTATGACAATTAAAATTGAGTTTTACAAAACATGGATCAGTGAAGTTGTTGTGTCATAGACCCACTTATAGGTTACCTCAACATGCGAAATTTAGTACTCGAATAGATACATAAAAAGAATAATGTATAGGTTAATTAAACGAATTAGGGAAAAAAACTGATTTAGATTTGCGTTTATAAATATAAATATGGATCTATCGCACAATCACATTATGAACAGAATTAAAGTAAAATAAAATAAACATGAAAAACACAGTATAAACTAAAGATAAAAATAACATTTAAGAGGTATCCCTTTTGTACTGGGCTAAAAAAAAATTCTAGTTTATTTTTGAAAATAGGTATTGTAATCACGTTTCATTTAGGAAGTAAGTTGGTTAATGCGTTATAATAATTGTAATCGAGCGACACGTACTGCCATCTACAAGCGCAGTGAACCAGTGTTTGTTATTTTAAATTGCCGGTAGATGGCGTTCTCAGAGAACTTTGAAACAAACCCTTTTTGTACACTACAAGAATGTGTTGCGATGCAGTTATGCGTGAGGCTCATAGATGGCGCTTTTTTATTTTTAAAATGAGTTTTGTATCAGTCGTGTGTTTATATAGTGTAGTTTATTATAGTGTACTGCAGGCAACAGGAACTAAAGTCGCAAAGCGTCTCCTATTTGTCACATTTTGAAAAATAACAACCACCACCATACCAGCAAACATGCACTGCTAAGCGATTTATAAACCGTCAGGGGTACAATAAACTTGTACCTCTTCCATTTAAGACTGCATCGTCACTTCACATCAGGTGAGATAGCAGTCCAGGGCTAACTTGACGTAAAATAACAAAAAAAAACTAATAACTATAAAACTTTCGGTTTTTACACGACATCATACCGGAACGCTAAATCGCTTGGCAGTACGTCTTTGTCGGTAGGGTGGTAACTGGTCACGGCCGAAGCCTCCCACCAGCCAAGCGTTTTTAGTTGGGTCCCTGCGAAATCGTATTATTTATTTATGTACAAGTATACAGTAATTTACTAAAAATTAAATAATGCAACCTTAAATATATTACATTATTTATATTTAAGGTTGCATTATTTAATTTTCGTATTATATAAATAACTAGCGGACGCCCGCGACTTCGTCCGCGTAAAAATCGATGTCAACTTTCAACCCCTATTTCACATTCTATTTTGCAAGTTTTATAACTTATACCTAATAAATAGTCCACTTAACATTTTACATTTACAAATGTACCTAGAAAAATTAAGGACTTTCCGTACAAACTTTCTACGACTACTTCGCCCATTTCTGATTTTGTTTTCGCGACAAAAAGTATCCTATTATCCTTCTACGTATTATAGTCTCAAATCGTCTTAAGTATCATTTAAATTCATTCTGTAGTTTCAGCGTGATGCCCGGTCAAAAAAAAGGAAAACAGACAGACAAAAAATAGAAAATAGGCTTCAGTATCGATCTCCTACCTCTACCCTACTCCTGCCCTACCCGTACCCTAACTGTATCCTACCCTACCCATACCCTACCCTACCCGTAATCTTCCCTTTCCATACCCCTACCCTACCCTTAACCTAGGCATACTCTCCCCTACCCTGCCCTACCCCACCCTACCCCCACCCTACCTTTACCCCTACCCTACCCTTACACAACCCCTATTCTACCTGTACCCTACCCTACCCTACCCTATACCTTCCCTACCTTACCCCTACCCTTAGCAAAATCGGTCCAGCCCTATGAGCGTGGTGCGATGACAAAGGAAAATAGAGACTTCTATGCTAAAATTATAATCTTTGGATCTACTGGACCGATTTGAAAGATTGTTTTACCAATAGAATACTACGTTATTTGCGAGTCTCATAGGCTATGTTTGATTACCATATTTACACAGGAACGGGAACTACGTAATGGAAAGCGCGGGGCGTCATGTAGCGGAATTTCTGCGTCTTTTAGAAATTTTGTATTATCTCCGAAACTATTTAACTAATTAACATACTATAAAGGGCAAATCTTATCTCCATAAAATCTTTGTGATTATTAAATAATTTATTTTAATAAGGATTAAAGTTTAGTAGTATAAATAATGACGTAAACCTAAGTATATAAAATTAATATTTTATAAAACACAAAAGGTACTATATCTGCTAATATATAGAAGATAGATATATGGTATCGCGGACATTTTTGTAGAACTTTTAAAGATACATAAAGCCTCCATACATTAATTTAAATTTTACACAATGGTTAAGGCAGCGCATGCGAATAAGTCTGCTTAAGAGGATTTTCGGTCCTGTATGACAAAAACGGCGTTAACTCGGCGAATATATATCATACTAATATAAAATATATTGCCTATAGCACTCCCCGATAATGTAGCATTCTACTGGTGAAAGAATTTTTGAAATCGGACCAGTACTTCCGAAGATTACCCCATTTAAAAAATGTGACAAACTTACAAACTTACAAACTTTACCTCTTTATAATATTAGTATAGATATAAATATAAATATTGAAATCGTATTAAACGGGTTCTACTGTATATCCTCTGAGGTTTATATATAACCGTTGTCCGTCAGCATCCACAAAGGGGAGAAGGAGCACGCGTGCCCCAGCTGCGGGAAGAAGTTCCTCTTCAAGAAGGCGATGGAGATCCACGCCATCTCACACCTGGACTCCGCCCAACTCTACTGCTACGAGGTACTTCTCCTTCTCTGTTGTTCTCTTATCACTGCTTGATATCCTCAGAAGGAATAACAAAGAATTTGTAAGTGGGTTCAGACGAGGTTACGTTATTGAAAATATTGAAAAAAAACGAAAATCCAAAACTCCATTATGGCTTTTGAATGTTAAATATTTTATGTCAATTTAAATATATCAAATTCATTGATCTCTTTTAATAAAACGCACAATAATGTAGAAAATGATTTATTGATGACACTTAAAAACTGATCAATTTTGCTTTGGCAGTTTTATTATACATAAAATCCTTTAAATATAGACCAATATTCAATAAAATCTCAAATTCAGAGCAAATTCAATGTTAAGGATTGATTTTAAGGTTGAAATTGCAATTTCGACTACTTGAAACGTAAACGCAAATTTCTATTAATAATTGAATTGAAAAAATAAATTAATTGAAATAGCGCCGTCTAGTGGCACAACTGTTTAAATCTATACTAATATTATAAAGAGGTAAAGTTTGTATGTTTGTAAGTTTGTAAGTTTGTAAGTTTGTAAGTTTGTAACAATTTTTTGAAATGGGGTAATCTTCGGAACTACTGGTCCGATTTTAAAAATTCTTTCACCAATAGAATGCTACGTTATCGGGGAGTGCTATAGGCTATATTTTATATTTCTATCATATATAACTACTGAGTTATCGCGGGTTTTCTCTTACAGGTCGGACCGAAAAACTTACTTATTCGCATGCGCTGCCTCAACCATTGCGTATAACTGAAATAAATGTATGGAGGCTTTTTGAACCTTTAAAAGTTCTACAAAAAAGTCCGCGACACCATATATCTATCTTTTATATTTTAGCAGATATAGTACCTTTAGTACTTTAATAAATTATTTAAATTTTAAATTAAGGTTTACGTCATTATTTACCCAACTAAACTTAAATCCTTATCAAAATAAATTATTTAATAATCACAAGGATATTATAGAGATAAGATTTGCCCTTTACAGTATGTTAATTAGTTATATAGTTTCGGAGATAATACAAAATTTCTGAAAGTCGCAGAAATGCCGCTATATGACGCCCCGCGGTTTCAATTATGTGGTTCCCGTTCCCGTGTGAATATGAGGACCAAACATAGCCTATGACACTCGCAAATAATGTAGCTTTCTATTGGTAAAATAATTTTCCAAATCGGTCCAGTAGATCCAGAGATTACCCCCGACAACCACACAAATTTTACCTCTTTATAGTATTAGCATAGAAGTTGCTTGGGAAATTATAGTCTTTTGGTCATTGCACCACGCACAAAAGGCTGGACCAATTTTGCTGAGGGTAGGGATAGGATAGGGGTAGGATAGAGGTAGGGTAGGGGTAATTTAGGGAAAGTGTAGGGTAGGGTAGGGTAGGGTACGGATAAGGTAGGGGTAGTGTAGGGTAGGGGCAAGGTAGAGGTAGGGGAAGGATATGGAACGTATAGAGTAGGGGAGAAGTAGGATAGGGGTAGGGTAGGGTAGGGTAAGGTAGGGTAGGGGTAGGGTACGGGTAGGGTTGGGTTAGGGTAGGGTTAGGGTAGGGGTAACGTAGGGATAGGGAAGGGTTAGCGGTAGGGTAGGAGTAAGGTAGGGGTAGGGTAGGGGTAGATTAGGGGTAGGGTAGGATGGTATATGGATAGGTTACGGGTAGGGTTAGGGTAGGGGTAAGGTCGGGGGAGGGTAGGGTTAGCGTTAGCGGTAGGGTAGGAGTAAGGTAGGGGTAGGGTAGGGTAGGGTTGGGTAGGTTTACGAGCAGGGTAAGGTAGAGGTAGAGAAGTTTACACCAATTTTTACGCGGACGAAGTCGCGGGCGTCCGCTAGTTCCATATAAGTTTGCGTTTACGTCAACGCGATAGTAACAGTATGAAAATATTGTAAATTCATCACTAGGCACACAGAATGGTGAAGTTCGTCTTATATTGAGATACTCTACAATAAATCAAAATTAAACAATCCCAAAGAAGATGACAATACACTATTTTTGATTTTTCAAAACTTCGTTATTTTTGTGTGTGTGTGTATGTGATTGTTGAACATTCGCTGACTGCAGTTGTATTGTCGACAGTGCGACATGAACTTCAAGAACCAGATGTCGTTCAACCAGCACATGAAGTACAGCCTCAAGCACGTCGACCCCGCCAAGCTCAAGTAAGCACTGCGCCACATCACACGACGACACGACACTATACGACTTGATACAACACGACACTACACCATACCACATGACACGACACGACATGACATGACACGACACTACACGACACCATACGACACTACACGACACAATACCACATGACACGACACGACATGACTTGACACTACATGACACTACACTTCATCACACTTCACCACACCACACAACACAAGACGATACGATACGACACGATATGATATGACATGACACGACACTACACGACACCATACGACACTACACGACACCATACCACATGACACGACACGACATGACATGTTATGATACGACACTACACGATACGACACACTACTCGTTAACAAATATTCACTACAAAATAAAACAACCGGGTGTCGAGTGTGCTTTAGACCACACGACAGAAGTGAAACTTGTTTCAACCAAAAAAAATAATACATGAAAGAGAAACTTAAAAATTAGTAGCAGTTAATAGCGCCATCTATCGTGTCGGACTTGCATTACTTCACGAGCTCCTACTACACAACTATGCCGTTGAGACTAAACGGATTCAGCCCCGGATTACTTGTGTTGTGTTGTTACTACAGCACAATTTAGCACTGTTACTGTACATGGCGCTTTTAATACTTAAGGGTATAAATTATTATAAATTATAAATAAATGAGGGTATAATAATAAATTAATACTTACGGGTATGTCGACTCGATACACATTTAATTTTACTAGCATAAGCAAAGAAGTTTAAAGTACAAAATAAAAAAAAAAAAACATAGTCACCGTGAGCGGTTGTGTGGGGTAGTCTGTACCAGTAGCTATTGAGAGTGGTGGAGTCAGTGCGACACATACTGTGTCCTAGACACACGCTGTGTGACGTAGTCTGCACCAGTAGCTATTGGGAGTGGTGGAGTCAGTGCGACACATACTGTGTCCTAGACACACGCTGTGTGACGTAGTCTGTACCAGTAGCTATTGGGAGTGGTGGAGTCAGTGCGACACATGCATGCTGTATCCTAGATGCAGGCTGTGTGGTGTAGTCTGCACCAGTAGCTATTGGGAGTGGTGGAGTCAGTGCGACACATGCTGTGTCTTAGACACACGCTGTGTGGCGTAGTCTGCTCCACTAGCTATTAAGAGTGGTGGAGCCAGTGCGACACATGCTGTGTCCTAGACACACGCTGTGTGGCGTAGTCTGCTCCACTAGCTATTAAGAGTGGTGGAGCCAGTGCGACACATGCTGTGTCCTAGACACACGCTGTGTGGCGTAGTCTGCTCCACTAGCTATTAAGAGTGGTGGAGCCAGTGCGACACATGCTGTGTCCTAGACACACGCTATGTGGCGTAGTCTGCACCAGTAGCTGTTCGGAGTGGTGGAGTCAGTGCGACACATGCTGTGTCCTAGACACATGCTGTGTCCTAGACACATGCTGTGTCCTAGACACATGCTGTGTCCTAGACACATGCTGTGTCCTAGACACATGCTGTGTCCTAGACACACACGGTGACGATGTGTATGTGGTGCAGGCACGCGTGCTCGCTGTGCGACAAGCGGTTCGTGAAGGCGGTGCGGCTCGAGGAGCACAAGCTGGCGGTGCACCTGAAGGTGACCCCCATCAGCTGCGCGGAGCCCGACTGTCAGTTTGTGAGTCACGGCATTTTATACACTTACTAAAGGACACGTGGAAATCAATGTAAATTTTCAACTCCTATTTTACAATTTTTGGGGTTGAATTTAAAAATTATTGAATCGCATTATATTTCGTATATTTTTTTATAATTTATGAACAATTTTTTAAAATTGTAATTCTTAAAATTTCAATCCCTTACTAATTTTATTTTAGGGTCAAAAAGTATCCTATGTTTTGCTCCATGGTCTTGATCATTTCAGCCGTTTAGCCGTGAAAAGATACCAGACTGACAGACAAACTTACTTTTGCATTTATAGTATTAGTATAGATTTTGATGTTACAGAGAGGTAAAGCTTGTGGTGTTGTAGGGGGCGATCTCTGGATCTTCTGAACCCATTTTGAAAATTCTTTTACCATTTCATTCCATAAAATAATGTTTCGCCATTTTTATTGTTGTTTCTCAATAAAATTGTTTAAATAATCTCTATATACATTGTTGTCCAGGCGTGCTCTTCGAAGCCCGTGCTCCGCACGCACGTGCGCATGACTCACCGCAACGCGCGCGCGCGCCGCGACCACGTGTGCGACGTGTGCGGCAAGGCGTACGCGGTGCGTGCTCCGACACACTCGTACTTACTCACGTCCCGTGCGTCGCACGCACGTGCGCATGACGCACCGCAACGCGCGCGCGCGCCGCGACCACGTGTGCGACGTGTGCGGCAAGGCGTACGCGGTGCGTGCTTCGACACACTCGTACTTACTCACGTCCCGTGCGTCGCACGCACGTGCGCATGACGCACCGCAACGCGCGCGCGCGCCGCGACCACGTGTGCGACGTGTGCGGCAAGGCGTACGCGGTGCGTGCTCCGACACACTCGTACTTACTCACGCACGCACGTGCGCATGTCGCTGTGCATACTCCTGACACATTATTGCCGAGCGATTTTAGTCTTTACTCCGGTTTCGATGATTATTAATATTACCATAGACTAAAAACAAAAACCTTTGCTACCATAAACTAAAAACCAAAAACTTTACTACCATAGACTAAGAAGAGTCTAGAAGGTCACCTGCGCACTCACAGCGGCGAGCGGCCCTACCGCTGCGCGGCGTGCCCCGCCGCCTTCGGCTACCACGCCGCGCTCTACAACCACAACAAGCTGGTGCACTTGAAACTGAAGGTTTGTGTGACACTCACCATAGACTAAGAGTATAGACTCTGGAGGGCCTGCACCTGCGCACAGCGGCGAGCGTATTTATATTGAGAACGCAACGTTTCTATTGTCTATGGTTCAATATAATATTTGTAATCATGTAGGTACAGAAGGGCTAAAACTCTGAACCGGAGCAGTTTATAAAAAAAAATTGTTCCCATGCAATGTTTTAAATGTTAGAACATAAATTACATTGATTGTTAGCTCTGTTCTATTAAAATATTAACAAAAACCCACAATACAGTAGTTAAATTTTATTAAAATCTGCTAATGGATGCGATTATTGAAAGTTTATCTCGTTCCCAGACAGGACGCGGTCGCGGCGCGGAGTGGCCGAGCGCGCGACCGCCCGCGCCTGTGGACAACGCTTCGTGACACCAACACAGCACCATTTTACAATAAATTATACACGAACAAAATATACACGATTTATTAACAATAGATGTTTTACTTACCGGGCTTATATTACCTAATCCTTTTTATTTAAGAATATTTCATCCCACTAATAAGTTTGTATAGAGGAAAGTACAGTACAGTTTTCTACGTAAAAACTACTGTACAGTCATAGATTTAAGAGTCTATACAGAGGTACCATAAATATACTAAAAAAATTAAATGGGTTTGACGGTAGAATAGGACTGTATGACATGAAAACCAAATAATCAAAAAAAAACCGGTACCTATTCGGATTAAATCTGAACGCTTCTTTACTCAACTTTTGCAACATCTGCCATGCCATTGTTAATTGACAATTTTGACATCAACTTCAATCTGTCAATGTCATATAATTTAACAATAACAATGCAAAAATAACCTAAATATCCAAAAATACACTTAAAAAAATGCGATTCGCATTAATATTTCGACTTCCCAAAGCAGTATTAACGCAAGTTACCCGAAACTACGCCGAATATTCGCCGAAAGCTCTGCGAAGTTTGAAACCCAAGTCTAGTCGTAATACGGTGCAGTTTTATGTAGACTCCTGTAGAGTTAGAGCTGTAGCTGGTAATGGGGGGGATGGATGCATCTCCTTCCTCAGCGTGTGGTGTAAGGATCACGCGGGGCCTGATGGAGGGGATGGGGGACATGGTGGACATGTTATTTTCCAGGTATGAGAGTTAGGAATGACCGACTATATGGCCATTTCTCCCTCCTTACAGAGAGGGAATATGGAGCTTAGACCCACCACGCTGCTGGCTCCGATGAGGGTTGGCGGCATTAGGGTGATAATGTTTTTTTTTAACAATCACTATCAGAGGGTTTTTATAAACGAGACCGACGTCTTAACGTGTTTTCCGAGACACGAGAGTGTAACTCTTAACTTTAGGTTTTAACTTTAACATATGCCACAAGAGATCTTGTGATAGAGACCATCATCATCATCATTATCAACCCATATTAGGCTCACTACTTAGCTCCTCTCAGACCAGAGAGGTTAGGCCAATAGTCCACTATGCTGACCCAATACAGATTGGCAGACTTCACACATGAATTAAGAAAATTGTCTGGTATGCAGGTTTCCTCATGATGTTTTTCTTCACCATTTGAGGCATGTGATATTTAATTTTTTAATATGCATTCAACTTTACATATGAGAGAGACATATTGTCAACAAATAGCCATGTATTCAAATACATATATTGCTATCTGTCTAGTCGCAATGGAATAAAAGATATGATATGCAAGAATTGTAGTGTATTAAAGTATGTGGTCTACCCTCGAAACTGAAGTGACGATATGTAATGTAAACATGGGCATAGCGAGGTACGGGCTGCCCCATAGCAGGGCCGTCAGTTACTTAAGCTTCATAGCTATGCGATAGGAGCTGAGCGAGATGTCAGTCGAGAAGAACAGCTACTGGTGCCGTAGTGCAATGCAAATATGATGCGCATTATTTCTTATTTTCAATCTCATTATTCAATCTTAGTGCTTTGTATGCTTTCGGCTATATCGATCGATATTGTCAATAAAGTGTCCCACTGACGGTTTCAGTTTCAGTTGCTGCCAAGGTTCAGCTTAATGGGTTTTGGCTTTATATCTGTTTCAGTTGAAAACCGGCAGAAACTACAACCAAAATTGATACTGAGGCTGAAACTGAAATTTGGTTTCGGCCGTAAACACTGTTTTGGTCGGCCAGTAACTATGAATTAGTAATGTGAGATTCTCAATTTAAGTATAGCTGCTCCCCCCCCCCCCAGATACAATCCTGGCCAAGACTATGATATGACTTTACTAGAGGGCTATAGTTCTGCAGTCAAAGAATGACATTCACTCACTCCCTGTTGAACTTTTTAGGCGACTCACTCTAAGAAGAGCTTGAACCACTGCAACTCGGTGATCCAAGCCAAGCACGGCGAGCGCGGCTTCAACAAGGACTGCACCGGGAAGAATGCGGACCACATCTTTGTGGAGGTGCCTTTAGGTAATTAGGTCTACACTTATTTATTCAGTGAAAACTTATGTTCATTTTGCACCATCTTGTACAGTATTATAAACTAGCCGACGTCCGCGACTTCGTCCGCGTGAAACTCGATGGAAACTTTCTACTACCCCTATTCTACCCCTACCCTACTCCTAGCCTCCTATCACCAGCCTACCCCTACCCTACTTTTCTGGTTGATTTTTTACACCTTGTGTCCGAAAAACCCAAATATCATATGGAACCCTATTTTTTTCCAAAATAAAATTTAGCCTATGTTACTTGTGGATAATTTAACTTTCAAATGGTGAAAGAATTTTTAAAATCGGTCCAGTAGTTTTTGAGCCTATTCATTACAATCAAACAAACAAACAAACAAACATACAAACAAAGTTTTCCTCTTTATAATATTAAGTATAGAAAAAACATAGTATAAACTTATAAACTTAAACTTGACCAAATAAATAAATAAGAATCATAAGAATTTACTTAATTCTCTTTGTGTGTGAAGTCTTCACGATGTTCTCCTTCACCATTTGAGACACGTGATATTTAATGTCTTAAAATGCACACAACTGAAAAGTTGGAGGTGCTTGCCCCGATCGGATTCGAGCCCACACCCTCTCTTATGTATAAGTGAACATTATTTCAGGTACAATTATTAGAGACAAGTCTGGTCGCGTGGTGGGTGACCTGCAGGAAGAGGGCGCCATGTTCGTGGCGGCGCGGGGAGGCGCGGGCGGGAGGGGAAATAAGTTCTTCCTCACTGACACCGAGCAGGTATTGTCTCCCTCAGGAAGACTTCGCATGGCTTCTGTGTTAAATAAAGGAATGTCAATATAAAAGGGAATGTCTATACCTAGCTACGGCCTACCCTAATCGCCCGGTAATTTACTTATATCTTAAAAAAAAAATATGTTATCAAAAAAAGTTTGCTACAACGTTTTACGACATTTTTAATTTGTCTCCAACAGGGACAAACTAAGATCACACTTGGCACTACATTTAAAGACATAATATATAACCAACTGACGCTGGTTTTACCCGCGTGGTTCCCGTTCCCGTAGAAAGAGAGAGAGAAAGAAAACGGGGATACTTTATAGACTATAGCCTTCCTCGATAAATGAGCTGTTTGACACTGAAAGATTTTTTCAAATCAGACCAAATTTTTTTTACTGAAATTAGCGCATTCAATCATACAAACAAACAAACTCTTCAGCTTTATAATATTAGTATAGATATAGAAAGACTATATTAAAATGTATGTATTCCAGGCGCCCTCGGTAGCTGAAGAAGGCGCCATCGGGGAGAGCAACCACTACACACTGGAAGTGCGCTCCATGGCGCACCTCGGCCTCATCGGCTTCCCCAACGCCGGCAAGAGCACGCTGCTGCGGGCCGTGACGCGCGCGCGCCCCGCCGTCGCGCCCTACCCCTTCACCACGCTCCGCCCACATATTGGTGAGACTCTTTAACATCTCATTGTACAGCATTCACGAACCTCATCGTAGAATTGTGTAAAAATCTCATGATTAGCAAAACTTATGATTGAAGTTTGCTAAAATCTCATGATTAGCAAAACTCATGATTGAAGTTTGCTAAAATCTCATGATTAGCAAAACTCATTATTGAACTTTGTCAAAATCTCATGATTAGCAAAACTCATTATTGAACTTTGTCAAAATCTCATGATTAGTAAAACTCATGATTGAACTTTGTCAAAATATCATGACTAGCAAAACTCATGATTGAACTTTGTCAAAATATCATGACTAGCAAAACTCATGATTGAACTTTGTCAAAATATCATGACTAGCAAAACTCATTATTGAACTTTGTCAAAATCTCATGATTAGCAAAATTTAAGTTTGTCAAAATCTCATGATAGATTTTAATCATAATCTCATGATGGAATTTTACATGAAGAATTTTGTTAATATATATTGTTTTATTCACAGGAATGATTCCATATGACGACTATGAACAAGTCGCCATTGCTGATTTGCCGGGTTTGATTCCTGGCTCGCACAAAAATTATGGGCTAGGTGAGAAATATTCACTTTTAATTAGTAAAGGTTAACTCTAGAGACCTTTATTTGATCTGTGCGCTTATTATTGTCATTAATTCATTTTTTATTTAATTTGATTTTTGTAACTTATATAAGTTTTACTGAAATAAAAATGTTTTTCTTTCAAATAAATCTCATGTATAAACTATAATTGCAGGCATACAATTCCTGCAGCATGCAGAGAGATGCAGAGGCCTGATCTTCCTGCTGGATGGCACGAACGACCCACTGGCACAGTACAGCACACTGGCAAAGGAACTGGCACTGTACAGCCAGGCATTGGCACAGCGACCGAGGTGTTTGGTGCTGAACAAGATCGATGTGCCAGCCGTGAAGGAGATTCAGAAGGAGATTGGCAGGAAACTCGATGTGATCGCTGTATCTGCGAAGACTGGACAAAATATAAGCGAACTTTTGCGAGTTATAAGAAAAATGTATGACGCGGGAGATGATTATGTTAAATGAAATGTTGTATTAATAATTTAGGTATTAGTGAAATGTAAATAAATCAAAAAAATATTGTTTTAACTAATTTTCAGTGTTTTTTTATTACAATAGACTCTGATATTCCCCAATAATCTGACATACTTATCACTGTTATTTTTATAAACATCGATCTCCTATTAAAAAGTGGATGCACAATCAGCGACTAAAAAACGTCCCCACTCAATGGGTGCCAAACACAATTTCTTGGCACTCAATTCAAGTAGTTGCATTTGCAATTTCAACCTTTATTGAATATTGAATTATACTTAATTAAAGGCCTGTAGGTATTATTTTCTTTACCAACTCTAAAACTGTTAAAGCAAAATTAGCCAGTTTTGAAGTGAAATTTTCTACATGATCAAGGGGCCTTTTACTATAAGAGGTCAATGACAATATTAACAAATCATCGAAATCCAAATCATAATGTAATAAATATATAGTTATTACAATACATGATTTGTAGTTTTTGTCATTTTGACCTGTAATTTAATGGGAGTAATATTATGAAAAATATTTCAGACTATACGGGGTTTTCAATAGCACAGTGGCAAAGGAGCTGGCACTGTACAGCCACCCACTGGCACAGCGACCGAGGTGTTTGGTGCTGAACACGATCAATGTGCCAACTGTGAATCACTATTAATTTATATCCATCCGATATTAACAATACAATTTGATAAATGAATGAATTTCAATCAAAAAAATTGGATTTGAATTTAATTGAATTGAAAAATGAATGATTCAGTTTTGTTTTACGTTCGCCCATTCGATGTTACATCACTCATTCGGTCATTACCTGTCAGAAACGCAATCTGAGCGGCCAGACTTTAGTTAGTAAATAAAACAATGAATGGAAGTAAAAGGTATATTCGGTACAAAATTGTTTGTCACTGGCTATGAGGGGCCCGCCTGTAGTGGGGGGAGGAGCTCGCCCTTCTTTATCTTCTGTTTTCTTATCCTGTTCGGTTGCAGCTTCATCTGAAAACAACAGTTCATCATCATCACGCCTAGAAGTATGCAGAGACTGTCTCGAGGATCTAACTTTGACTATTTGAATGTTTGTTTTACTCGTACAATGACAAATTCCAGACTAAATATACACATACCAAAAATGAGCCTTATGATGAAGGGCTGCTGTAATTATTATATTAAAACATATGATAGACAATACTGAAGACCCCAACAAGGGGGCTTTTGGAAGTAACCTTGTGACAGTGCTATCACCAGTTACATACGAGTTTAAGGTATTATGTGCCAGTGCCACCTCTAGCTACGTGTGAGATGTTGTATGCCAGTGCTGTCACAAGCAACGAGTGAGTAGTGTGCCACCTCTAGCTACGTGTGAGATGTTGTATGCCAGTGCTGTCACAAGCAACGTGTGAGTAGTGTGCCACCTCTAGCTACGTGTGAGATGGTGTATGCCAGTGCTGTCACAAGCAACGTGTGAGTTGTGTGCCACCTCTGGCTACGTGTGAGATGTTGTATGCCAGCGCTGTCACAAGCAACGTGTGAGTTGTGTGCCACCTCTGGCTACGTGTGAGTTGTGTGCCACCTCTGGCTACGTGTGAGATGTTGTATGCCAGCGCTGTCACAAGCAACGTGTGAGTTGTGTGCCACCTCTGGCTACGTGTGAGATGTTGTATGCCAGTGCTGTCACAAGCAACGTGTGAGTTGTGTGCCAGTTCGTACCTTATAGTGCACCTCCCTCACATGTCGGTACAGCGAGGAGTACCAGCCGAAGGCGGCGCCGCACTGCGCGCAGCGGTACGGCGTCTCGCTCGTGTGCATCGCCACGATGTGGTACTTCAGCTTTGCTGCGTTCTGTGGATACAACGATCATTTCAAATCATAAAATAGCAGTACACACCATCACATCACCCGGCATATTTGACATTACATGCCAGAAGATGTAATACGCCATGATTATCATGACATATTAGCATATGTATTTGTGATGTTTCATGCCGGTGCCTTACAAGGTCATGTGATGTGTCATGACAATTGAGTTTTTCATATCAGTGTTTAAATACAGCAATGTGATATATCATTCTAATAACGTTTATTTATTTATTTATTATACTCGTATTAATGCTTGGTACACAAAAAAAAATTACAATGAAAATAGAAAAAACTGGCAGTCATAGAGACCGCCGATAGAAGAGAATTAGAATTAATAACTTAGTCTATTGTATGCCAATACCATTACAAAGATGTGTCTTGCCAGTGCCGAGATGTTTTATGCCAGTGCCGAGATGTTTTATGCTAGTACCTAGATGTTTTATGCCAGTGCAGAGATGATTTATGCCAGTGGCATTACAAAGATGATATGTGTCATGCCAGTGCCGAGATGTTTCATGCCAGTGAAGATACTCTTACCGGGTAGGACTTGCCGCAGACGTGACAGAGGTTCTCCTTCTTCTCCTTGTTCTTGTGCACATTCTGCATATGCACGTAGAGAGACGTGTGGCATTTGAACGGCTGCAACACACAACTGCATGTAGTATGGGCTTTAGTTTGATACAAATATATAAACTTCACGGAAAAACAACGAATGACGAAAATATACTAATACAAAGTACAGCCTATGTTAGTTGCTGATAATGTAGCTTTCTATTGGTGAATTTATTTTTAAAATCGGTCCCATAGTTTCACATCCAATTTGTCCAAGTTTTCAGTCAAGAATTTTTGCCGCTTTATAATACGTCTAAATGACGGCGATTTATAGGAATTATAGATTCATTCTAGGCCTACAATCCCGTTGTATGTAGAGGATCGTAGGCCGAGAGCCGGTGCATTTAAATGATTATAGGCCGAGAGCCAGTGTTTGCAGATGATTGTAGGCCGAGAGCCGGTGCATGTAGATGACTATAGGCCGAGAGCCGGTGCATGTAGATGATTATAGGCCGAGAGCCAGTGTGTGCAGATGACTATAGGCCGAGAGCCAGTGTTTGCAGATGATTGTAGGCCGAGAGCCGGTGCATGTAGATGACTATAGGCCGAGAGCCAGTGTTTGCAGATGATTGTAGGCCGAGAGCCGGTGCATGTAGATGACTATAGACCGAGAGCCAGTGTTTGCAGATGATTGTAGCCCGAGAGCAGGTGCATGTAGATGACTATAGGCCGAGAGCCAGTGTTTGCAGATGATTGTAGGCCGAGAGCCGGTGCATGTAGATGACTATAGGCCGAGAGCCAGTGTTTGCAGATGATTGTAGGCCGAGAGCCGGTGCATGTAGATGACTATAGACCGAGAGCCAGTGTTTGCAGATGATTGTAGCCCGAGAGCAGGTGCATGTAGATGACTATAGGCCGAGAGCCAGTGTTTGCAGATGATTGTAGGCCGAGAGCCGGTGCATGTAGATGACTATAGGCCGAGAGCCAGTGTTTGCAGATGATTGTAGGCCGAGAGCCGGTGCATGTAGATGACTATAGGCCGAGAGCCGGTGCATATAGATGACTATAGGCCGAGAGCCGGTGCATGTATATGATTATAGGTTGAGAGCCAGTACACGTAGAGGATTGTAGGACAAGAGCCAGTGCATGTATATGATTATAGGCTGAGAGCTAGTGCACGTAGAGGATTATAGGATAAGAGCCAGTGCATGTAGAAGATTGTAGGTAGAGAGCCAGTGCATGTAGATGACTATAGGCCGAGAGCCAGTGTGTGCAGATGATTGTAGGCCGAGAGCCGGTGCATGTAGATGACTATAGGCCGAGAGCCAGTGTGTGCAGATGATTGTAGGCCGAGAGCCGGAGCATGTAGATGACTATAGGCCGAGAGCCGGTGCATAGAGCTGGCTGTACCTTGTTGCAGAGCTGGCAGCGGAACTTGATGTTGTTGAGGTGCTCCCAGTCGATGTGGTCGCGCAGTCGCGTCTTGTTCACGAACTTCTTGCCGCACTCGTTGCACATGAAACTGCGGACACACAGACATACTAGTCATAGTTTCAATGGTACGTCATTTCGATTACACTATTCGTAACGCATTCACCATCTTTCAAATCAATCAAATAAATTTTTACTAAAGGTTGGCGCAACTCACGTGAAGTCCTTCTCGGAGACATGTCGGCGCGACACGCGCAGGTGTTGGCGGAACGTCGCGACAGACGCGAAGCGCTTGTCGCACGTGCCGCAGTGCAGCTCGTTGTTGTCGCGCGCCTGCGGACGTTGTAATAATTATGATTAATTGTATCAAAATCATGATTATTGGTATTAAATTGTGATTACTTGTATGAAATTATATGATTAATGAAATGAAATTATGATTAATGTTATGAAATCATGATTATTGGTATTAAATTGTGATTACTTGTATGAAATTATATGATTAATGAAATGAAATTATGATTAATGTTATGAAATCATGATTATTGGTATTAAATTGTGATTACTTGTATGAAATTAAATGATATCATGATATATAAATAAAGCCAGGCGAGTGCAAAGGTATATTAGTCCATGAAGTATTTTCTTTTGAATGAGGTAGAGAGTGGAGAGTATCTCCCCTAACATAAACCATAATAATTGCGCTAAAAGTAGCATGACGCTCGCTCTTTTTATTTCCATTGAACCTAAAGGTCTGTCGTACCGGTACGCACCTTGTGGCTCCTCATGTGCCGGCCGAGGTTGGACTTCCACTGGTAGACCTTGCCGCAGCGAGGACACGGGTAGCGGTTCTGACCTCTGTGTAGAACACTGCAATGAAATAACATATTATCTATACTAATGTTATATGTCGTATTATCTATACTAAGAATTCCTACTAAGATGATACCAATAATCCCTGAGTGGCAGAGAATGACCTTGAGTGGAGTCACGCACTTGTGAACGTTGTGTGTAGGGTAAAAGGCGCCTTTGACAGATATCTTTACCAATAATCCCTGAGTGGCAGAGAATGACCTTGAGTGGAGTCACGCACTTGTAAAGGCGCCTTTGACAGATATCTAACACTCCCCTTGTCCACTCAAGTCACTCTCCCCGCCTATCCCATAACAACTCAGGATTATTATCCAACAAAGGTGTGGACGGATCGAACGCCACGACAAGAATGAGCTAGACCGCCAGAGTGGTCTCTGATATCACCAACACTCGGTCTCCCACTACTCGCGGGGAGTAGTGAGTAGAGTGAGTAGAGAGTAGAGAGTAGAGAGTAGAGAGAGAGAGAGTAGAGAGAGAGAGAGTAGAGAGAGAGAGAGTAGAGAGAGAGAGAGTAGAGTAGTAGCTTCATACTATCTCGACTCATGACGACACGAGTCGACCGATCAAATAATTCACTCGTGTCGACATATAAATAAACTAATTAATATTATTTGACGGTCTCTGTGGCGCAGTGGTATGCGAGATGGCATGGATCATGGATTGGGTTCGGATCCCTGGCTGGGTCGATTGATATTTTCATAATTGATCCATGTCTGGCTGGTGGGAGGCTTCGGCCGTGGCTAGTTACTGGCAAAGATGTACCGCCAAGCGATTTAGCATTACAATGTCGTGTAGAAACCGAAAGGGGTGTGGATTTTCATCCTCCTTCTAACAAGTTAGCCCGCTTACATTTAAGATTGCATCATCTGTTTTTCGTTTAAACAATCTTACTACATTACATACCACATCAATCAAGTCATGAGCAAACCAGCTCATGACTAAGGGCCCCGTAAGACTGGCGTTACCTTCGTGCCACACTACAATACTAGTAATCCGCACAGACGCACGACCGTAGTTTGAATTACGAGTAACCAGCTCATGACTAAGGGCCCCGTATGGGTTCGTATATACGTTGCATTTTTACACTCTTACTTGAGATGGTATCTGTACGTCTTCCTGGAGCTGAACATCTTGCCGCACTCCACACACTGGGGCTTCTCCGGCAGCGGCTCCCTGCTGCGGACCCTGCCCACTCCGTTGGGCTTTGTCTCCTGCAAAACAATCATGATTAACGGCTCACTGCTGAGCACGAGTCTCCCTAAACAGAGTTATTTAACTAAGAAGCTAAAGATTTAACTTTTCCGGGATAAAAAGTAGCCAATGTGTTAATATATCTCAATTCTAAAATTCAGGTTATTCCGTTAAATCAGTTTTTCGCAAATCATGCAAAAACTATGGACTTTTTCAAAATAAAAAGTAGACTATGAGTTAATCTAGGGTATTATTTATCTTCGTTTTAAATTTCAGCCAAATAGATTCAGTAGCTGCGAGTAACAAACATCCAAACTTTCACGCTTATAATATCGGTTCAGTAGCTGCGACGTTAAAGTGTAACAAACATCCAAACATACATACAAACTTTCACATTATAATATTAGTTATTTTATTATTTTCAGGGAAACCATGGAGTATGCGTAAAACACTTTTCTATACAGAATGCTCGTGAGTATTTCCCATATATATTCATCAAGGAATATAACCCTAGAGGTAGGGTTATATATATTCTTTAAGGAAAATTAATAATAAATGTGTAAGGAACATGTGTTCTAAAGTTATTTTCAGAGTAAATAATATTTCTTTTGTAAATAGATCTTAAATTGTGTCCCTTAAATCGCATCCTTACATTATGACCTAGCCAAACTTAAATAAATCATGAAGCAGCTTACTAGTGAAGTGTCGAGAGCCAGTTGCAATATCTCGTCGATATTGACAATCTTACCACTACGATTACATATTTTAAAATTCAAAGATAGATAAAAGGCATGTCCAACAAGGATAGTCGGAATTATTTAATGTATAATTATAATTACATAGATTGGTTCAACTTACGTGCTAGACAAATAACTTACCTTTTTATCATGTTCGACATCTATATGTAATTCCAACTCTCTCTCTTCTTTAAAACTCTCCGCACACTGGCTGCAGGAGAACTCATTCTCTCTGTAACTCTCTGCCTCGTAGTCAAAGTCGCTGCCCGCTCCTGAACTCTCCTTATTCTTTATTGCCTTTTTCTTTTTGATTTTCACTTTCTGTTTTGATTTCTTTTTTATAGTCTGAAATGTTTGAATTTTCCAAAATTAAAGATGTCTTTTAAAGCTAATTATGTCTATTGTCGCTAAGATTAAAGACCTAAAGACTGTTAGGTTTTAGAGAATAATATATCTATATACTAATATAGGTATGTTAGTTATGACATTACATACTAATATAGCTATGTTATTCATTGAAAATGGGAACCACACAGTTAAAACCGCGGAGCGTCTGCTTGTTATAAATATATTAATAATCTAAAACAGGGTATCTCAAACTTTCGATTCCACAAACCCCTGTGAAAATTTTCAAATGACAGAGAACCCCTTACTAACTAATGACCCCCCCCCCCCTAAGGAAAAAATTAATTTGACTGTTGAAGAAAATAAGGTTTTTATTTGAATAAAAGTTAACACATAAAGTACCAAAAGAATTTAAATAAATACAATTAATTTAATTAATTTATTAATTTAACACATAAATTACCAATCTTTGTAATATTAATGTAATGGGTGAGCTTGTTTCTTGTCGCAAATAGATTCAATGTTAGGAGTAAATTTGGACAATTTTAACCTTAATTCTGACTCAGTATTGGTTACCAAGCAATCATTACGTAAATTTTGTCCCGATGTCAAATGGCGTACCCCTAGTGGTTTGAGAAACCCTGATCTAAAATATTTAAATTTAAAAATTTAATTTTTAGCATTCTGGTATGCGTTCTGGTACAATGTCGTGTAGAAATCGAAAAGGGGTGTGGATTTCCATCCTCCTATTAAGTTAGCCCGCTTCCATCCAAGATGGCATCATCACTTACCATCAGGTGAAATTGTGGTCAAGAATAAAAAAAAATTTAAAGACACTTACCTTCTTCTCTTTGACAAGTGTCTCCTCCAGCACGAGGTCATTGACGAAGGTCTCAGGCTCGCGGTGCGTGTCAGTGTCCGACAGCTCGCGCTTGACGTCGAGCTCCGGCTCAGTCTTCACCACCACCTCCGGGTAGCTGATGCAGTGCAGCAGTGTCGCTGTGAGCTGGGACCGGTGATGCTTGTGTGTTGTGTTCTGGGGAGGAATAGGGTAGTTGACACGTTTTTTTAAATAGACTTAATACTTCTAAATCTTTGACTATTTAGACTATGGACCTGTTTCACACCCAAATTCAAAAACAAAAATGTCTGTCTTTTTTGAGGGGGACGAGGTAAACTCACACATTGAATATATTTAACACCATTAAATATGTTCTGTGTCCATACACTACACACAACTATAAATTTGACTCGCAATACACACACACGTATTTTTTACACAGAGTAACAAACACTTCGCTTAGACTATCCACAGAAAATATACATAGAATGTTCGATTACTTGGTAGATTTTATGCTGTTCCATCAAAAGAATCGATTCTTTTTAGAAATTGTTTTTATTACAAATTTGATAAAATTAAGGATAAAATTTAGTTACTTTTACTACACTACAAGTTTGGCCGTTTTTTATGCCATTTAACTACACAAACTGGCATTTTTAGGGAGCTCTTTACACGACGAAAACGATTACAACAATGAAACATCGATTCTATAGCAACAGTTTTTATAAACGCGTTAGATCATTGATTTTTGATCTTTGCCATAGGGGTAACGGTTAGCGAGGCAGGTCCTGTTATTAATGGTCGAAGTTCTAAATAGTTCATTATTGTGCTAGCTAAAACACCTGTTGGCCATGATGGTCTATATTTCAACTGTTCATTAATGAAAATCCCTTAAATGGAGTCTTTGACAAAAATATTAGTTAACAATTTGTTTGACGTTCAAGTAACATTTCAACTTTGGAAAATTTTAAAAATTATATGACTTTTAAATTAAATTTTATAAAAAATCCTTAACTTTTATTAATTAATATAGATATATTTGGGACCCTTATTACACGTACTACACAAAATTAATATTGTTTATATTAAATTTGGTATGAGTCAATTAAATACAAGTCACAAGCCAAATTTTTCCACAACAGCTCTGCTCATAGTCTGCCGACTGATTGCATCAGTATCAGTATGCATAGAAGCAACATTCCCCAGCAGGAGAAGCTCTGTATGACACAGCTTCTCCTCTCTCTTCTCATGTGGCTCTTAAATAAAGTAACAGAACAAAAAAAAAGTTAATTTGTCAAGAGATGTCTTTCTCTTGCTCTCACCTGTAGCGTGACTGCCAGCAGCTCTGTGTAGCACTCCTGTGCCTGTCTCTTGAAGCGGTGGAACTTCCTCAGCAGCGAGCGACACTCCCAGCAGACCTGCAGACATGCTGACAACATCCCACTGGAGATCTGACAACAATACAAAGAGTTGTTAGAGTAGTAAAGAAAAAAAAGAAAAGAGTAAGAGTATTTGCAAGTTAAAGTTTAAATTTGCAGATTTTACGTCAGTTCCGTCAGTCAGATCCGCGAATAACGAAATATTTAGACGCGAATATAGGAATTGGGTCGCAATTTTTTAATCCGCGAATAGTGAAAACGTGAATAAAGGAAGCGTGAATAAGGTGCTTTTACTGTACTCTAATCATCCCTCTGACAAATTATACGCGGCATCGTACCGGAACGCTAAATCGCTTGGCGTTACGTCTTTTCCGGGTGGACATGAACTAATTTATACAATATAAAATCCTCAACTGATCCGAGCTCGGAATCGTACCCAGGTCCTCTCTGATGTGAACTACAGCCCTACCAACTGAGCCAAAGAGGAAGAAACTTAGCTTATTTACAAGCCTTCCTTGTCATCAATCGTAAATATAACTCCAACATTGGTAGCAGATTATAACACATAATACACGTTAATACTAAGTTATATATCGATATACGCACACATTAGGTACTGTTTAATATTGTACAAAATATTTATAACAGAACTTACCGATATTTCATTCAAGATTTGTGAATAAAGGTGATGTATATCACTTCCCTCAATATAAAACAGATCTCTGCCCGCACTTAAACATGCTGTGCATAATTCATTCATATTTAACTAATAAATAATTTAACTCGGTTTTTAAGTACACTTGCGTTGAAATCAGTAAATTTTTATTGATTTTATTTATGTTTTATGCATTTATTTATAAATATAGAAGACGGAAGCGTCCCTTTAGACCTTTGTCAAAAATGACACTAAAAAAAAGTACAGTTGTACTCTATGGCACAGTATACATATGTAAATAGATATGTTTTCTGTGGCTCGGCTCGGTGACGGCAACTTTAAAAAAATATTAGGCTTATTATAGACGGGTGACATTTATTGCTTTCGTAGTCTCGAAGAGTTTACTAAGTATGTCTACAAAATGTGATTATAGTCGTAAAATATTATAATCATGAAATATATATTTTTAGGGTAAGTACCTCCCCTACATGTAAAGTGGGGATGAAATTTTTTTTTACTCCTTTACTTCAGTGCTTCAGTGTGTGGTATTGTTAGAGATAAATAGGCACTTTACTTATAGTAAACTTTAGCTCCTAAAACCTTAAAGTGTAGAAAGACAGTAATCTCTGTTCATAAATATAATTTTTATTTGTTTTCAACAAATTAAAATAAACATCTAACCTATTTTAAGCTGTTATCTCAAACTATTACTTAAGCAGTGTATTTGAATAAACAGTAAACAGAAGGCGTAGCTCAGACACTCGACACACACAGTCACACTTGACTGTTTAATACACACTACTACAGAAATAGACAACATATGGACAAAATAAAATGTAATCTATTTGTAAAAAAAACTTAAAAACAGCAATAAAGGCTTTAATGATAATAAATTAACATTGTTCCGGTGCATAAGCGTTTTATTTTTTATCAATGTCATACTTATTTTATTTTTCATTGCTCTTATCTTTTTCTTTGCTTTTCTTCTGTTTCTTCTTTTTCTTCTTGTTTGGGTCTTTCTTTTTGTTTACATCGTTGTATTTCAGTAACCTCTTATACATTTTCAATAGTTGCTTTGCATCTTTTTCCATTTCTTTGGTTACTTCTTTGATACCTACTTCTGATTCTTTCCCATCTTTGTTTTTCTCTTCTGCGTCTTTACCGCTACCTTCTGGTACCACAGGATCTACGAACTTAGAAGACCCCTGCAATGTATTGAAGTGTTCAATTGATCCTTCAACAAAATCACTTATCTCTTCTAAAACTAGTTTATCTCCTTCAGTAGCTTCTTGAATCTTTTCCTTAGATTCTTCTAGTTTCCTTTTTAGTTCTTTATTCTTCTTCCTCAGAGCGTTTAGTATGTTTGACGTTGTTAAAACTCGTTTCACTTTTGTACTTCCTAAATAGCGATCACGCCACGATATATTTTCAATTGGTTCACCAATATTCTCGTTGTTTTGTGATACTTCGTCATTATTGAAATGATCGTCTTTTTCGGTTAAAACAATGACGTCATCTGTATGTATTTCATCTATTTTCGCGGATAATGCGGCTATTTCTTCTGCAGTGGGTTCTTTAGACACCGTTATACCTTCGACTTCGTAACAGGAGGAATCATCAGAAATATCTAGAATTTCGTAGATATCATCATCGTCATCTAAGGATACTATTTCATCAGCTTGTCTATTATTTTCTTCTTGAATGTCAATAACTATAGAGTTGTTTTTTATTTCTTCTTCATGTTGTTCTATATTTTCTCCATTTTGATTATCTTCACTAAAGAAATTTTGATCGGCGCCTTCACGAAAATCCGACTTGGACTTCTTAGATTTCTTATCTTTCTTTTTTAATTTCTTGTCTTTCTTTTTTTTCTTTTTGCGCTTTTCTTCATCGTCGTCTGACACACATACTACATCAGAACTGTTGATCTGAGGGTTATTAGTTTCTGTTTTTTCTTCATGATCTGCAATCTCTCCTTCAGACAAATCTTTATCTGTATTAGTTATTTCACCTTCCTCTATAGACTCAATACTGTCATTTGTTTCTGTCGTATTAAAATCATTTGTATTTACGTCATTTTTAAACAATGTTGTAATTTCTACAACATTGTTTGATTTGTTTTTGTTACAATCTTTATTTTTATAACCCTGTTCTTCAGTATTTCCGCATATAACAGTAACAGGTGTCATAGTTTGTGGAATTATATTTAGAATAGTTTCCTCATTCCTAAGTTGTACAATAACAGATTTAATTGCTTGATGAGATTCTTTGTTATTTTCATTTATTATATTAGTTTCAGTATCTTCACAAGTTTTAAGTACCATATCGAGACTTTTATTACTCTCATGTTCAGTAATGATATTATTTGATGATATATTGGGGCTTTTATTGATATCAGCTTCCAAATTTAGATTAACATTTGCAGACGGTACTAAGCATTTATTTGTACTTTCTGTACTCTTGCCTTCAATACTGTTCTCATTAACTTCTGTAAGGACATTGTTCTCAGAATTTACCGCAACACTAGTGTCATTTGCCGTTTTATCAGACTCATCAGTATCCTCAAGACTTTTCTCTAACTCTGTACTGCTTGATTCTGTATTTTGTTCATTAACTTCTGCTGCTACATTCATCCCATTATTTTTTTCTGTTTCTTTGTCAATAACTGTATCTTGGTTAGTTGTTATAGTTACATCGACTACTTTAGACGCCTCACTATCTTGATTTTTGCTAGAAATTTTATCATTCCCTTTTCTAATTATGGCTGAATCGTGAGAAATATCATGTTCTGAATCACTCTCTGAACTACTTTCCGAATCTTCACTAGAACTAGTAAAGTTTTCATAGTTTTTCCTATCTAAGTCTTCCAAAAGATCCATTTTCTCAGTATCAGACAACTGTAAAGTTATTTCATCGTGATCTTCCTCTTTGTCTGATTTTTTATCTTTTTTCTTTTGTTTCTTTTTCTGTTTAGATTTATTGTTAACTGATTTAGATACTTCAGATGGTTTATTTTTGTCTTGTGCAGCTGTTTTATAGATAATATTTTTGCTGCCAGTTGCTATAGCCTTGCTAGCATCTACTGGTTTTGTTTTTGAAGTATCATTTATGTTACTGTTCTCATTTGTTTTGGAAACTTCCGTACTACTTGCATCTACGCTTGCAGTAGAACTTGTAGTAGCAACACTTTTGGTTCTATTTAATACAATTTTACGAGATTTTGTTTGTGGCACAGTTATAATTAAATCGTTCACTCTTTTTGTTACTGTTTTGGAGTTGCCTTGTGGTTGGATATCTTTGCTTGAAGTCGGTGGTTTAACTGCAAAAGAGAAAACGGAAAAATAAGTACATATTATTACAAAAAATATGAATGTTTTTGTACAAATTGATAAACATCATAAAGGAGAAGGTCCAAAAATTGTATTAAGCCTAGTGCTGGTCTTTTACAGATCCATACTAATATTATAAATATGTAAATTTGAGAGTTTATGTGTTTGTAAGTTTGTGAGGTTGTTGGGGGTAATCTCTGGTTCTGCTAAATCAATTTTGAAAATGATTTTACTAAGCCCTTTTCCACTAAAGTTTTTTTTTAAAATCCGCGCATAGAGCAAGCTCCGGAGAAGGTACAAACTTGTGCTTGCGATCGCACTTCTTCCATACTTTGGCTAATCTCGGTTCATCCTTTGCCTCTACAATAGACAACAGACAGATATGGTTTGTGTTTGAAGGCCTGTTATCAGTCTGAACTAAAGAATTGAAGAGCTAGTGACATTTTGTACCTTATAAAATCAATATTATTATTACCTATTGTATTATTTTTTTTAGATTTTTTTTTAATATTTTAGATTGTGTACCTAGTTTAAATGTTTAGAGGAAAAAGGCTCATATAAAGCACCGGTATTTGTATTATTCCTGTTCTCATTCCCATGGGAATACGAAGGGAAAGGAATTTGTTTTTTTTCATGATTTTATTTCTTGATTTTATTTGTTTTTTCTTGTCTATTGCCAGATATCTAAAGAATTTGACAGATAACCTGGCAGGTCGTCAATGTTGGGCTTTTCATCCTCACTGCTGATCTCCACCACCTCGGCGGGCTCCTCCTTGATCTCCACCTCATCCTCTGAGGTCTCATTTTTTGGTTTTACCCCCGATTGCTGTGGTTCCGCTGGAGGTGCTACAACAAATCAAGAAAAATAATTTTTAAAGATACTACTACTACTATGGTATATATGCCTAGGCTATTCATTAAACCCTGGCATGCAATGAAATGATGATATTGTAATGATTGATGTAGGCCAAGAGTGAATTGAAATCCTACTAATATTATAAACGCGAAAGATTGTATGAATGATTTGTATGGATGTCTGTTACTCTTTAACAACGCAACTACTGAACCGATTTGGCTGAAATTTAGAATGGAAATGGATTTTACTTTGGATTAACACATAGGCTATTTTTTATACCAGAAAAATGCATGGTTTCCTGAGATTTGCAGAAAACTGATGATTTTGATGGTATGAATGTTTGTTACTCTTTAACGACGCAAATACTGAACCGATTAGGCTGAAATTTAGAATGGAAATGGATTTTACTCTGGATTAACGTATAGGCTACTTTTTATACCGGAAAAATGCATGGTTTCCCGAGATTAGCAAAAAACTGATGATTTTGATGGTATGAATGATAGTTACTCTTTAACGACGCAAATACTGAACCGATTTGGCTGAAATTTAGAATGGAAATGGATTTTACTCTGGATTAACATATAGGCTACTTTTTATACCGGAAAAATGCATGGTTTCCCGAGATTAGCAAAAAACTGATGATTTTGATGGTATGAATGTTTGTTACTCTTTCACGCCGCGACTACCGAACCGAATTAGCTGAAATTTGGTATTGAGATATATTATAGTCTGTATTAACACATAGGCTACTTTTCATCCCCGAAAAATCCATGGTACCCGAGGGAACTAAATTCCATGCGGACGAATTCACGGGCATCCCCTATAGTATAATGTACACCAGTATTCCTCCTTGTGTATACATACATATAAAAGCGTTAGATCACGGAATATTGAAAACCACTTGATGTTCAAAATTTATAGTTAGTAGACAGTGTCAGCATCCAAAGCAGACCTCAGAAGCGCTGGACAGACGACATTGCTCAAGTGGCTGGTGTGGATTGGATGAGGTCAGGACGGGACAGACGAAAGTGGAAACTGCTGGAGGAGGCTTATACCCAATACAATGGGATTCATGCAAACGTAATATAAAAAGAAAAAAAAAACCTATTAAAAAAAAAAAAAAAATTGTATTACTAATTTGTATGAAATAAATAAAGACTTATTATTATTATTATTATTATTATTATTATTATTATAGACAGTGTCAGCTAAGAACAACACCAGACTAAAGGGGCTAAGTCGTGAGTGTCTACAAATAAAATCAACAGACCATTGGCATTATCCTGCTGCAGCTGTGCTCTGATAGCCCTCGCCCGCGCCTGCAGCTCCAACAGCTCCAGCACAGTGAGCCCGGCGCGGCTGGCCTTAGACCGGTCTTGTGCCTCGTCGGTCTCCTGCTCACCCTTGTCGCTCTTTGAGCTTCTGCGTCTGTGCTTGCTCCTGGATTTGTGTTTCTTGTGTTTGTGCTGGGACAGAAGACATGGTTTCACTGGTGAGCGAAGGAGCAGTCAACTTAAATCCAACTTAAAGAATACATGTTTGGGAAGTTAGCTGCAGACTGAGTATTCGTACAGACACAAACACTTTCCAGTTTGTGCTGTTTGTACTGTTATTGATTCATTGCACAGTCATTTGTTGCTAACTTCACAAACACAATATCTTGTGGCAGGCACTAACAGCAGAGTTAGTCACCGAAGGTGAGTAAGTGGTGAGAAGAGTGGTGATAACCTTTAACCAGTGTAGTTTGTACATTCCTACAATTGACAACTTCCCTGTCCATTTTAGTACAAAAACAACCACAGAAGAAAGCAGATGTGTCGTTGCTGAATCAAAATGCTTCATGATGTGTCAGAATTTTCATTTTTTTGGTTCTAGAAGAATGTTTTATATTTTATTGCGTGCCAATTAAGTCTAAAAGGTACTGTTAAGTGTTAAGTAACGATTTTTTTAAAATTATTAATAAAAGCACATTGAATGTTCTTCTATGTGTTTCATTACATACCAATGGATATCAACACAATTTTGAAACATTCAAAATGAATTTCATGACAAAAATTAAGTTTGAAAGTAATAACCTTATGAGATTTCATATCCCTTAAAGGTAGGGGTAGGGTAGGGGTAGGTTAGGGTAGGGAAGAAGCACACATAAGTCAAAGCAAGGCTTGACAGGGTCCGCTAGTAGTGTTATAAATTTTCCAATGTAATATAATAATATGTAACTAGGCAACTATATTTATCTTTACATTTACATTCAACATACCCTCTTCTTGGAGCTGTGCTGGCTTAACACCTCATCATCAGAGGAGATGCTGTCCAGCGAGATGGTCTCCAGGTTGTGCTCAGAGCTGGAGGACTCGGTGTCTGTGGGAGGATCAGCTCCATCCAGGATAGCACACAGTCTCTTAGAGCTTATACCCAGAAGCTGGAAAAATATACATTTTTTTATTATCATAGTTAATGATTAGTGTAGATTTGATCTGTATGGAATATTTATAATTATAATATTTATAATAATATTATAAAGAGGAAAGATTTGATTGTTTGTTTGCATTGAATAGGCCCTGAAATTACTGAACCGATTTAAAACATTCTTTACCTGTTGGTAAGTTACACTGACCCAGAGTGTTAAAGACTATATTAATTTTTCAAAAAAATTAGGGATCCTTCATAAAACTCTAATAAAGGTGTAAAAAATACTCTAAAATATTGTTTACATCGTTATGTAGGGGTAGGTTATTTATTTTATTTATTTGCCATATGTATTAATTATGACCAATATTCCCATTACCCTAGGTTAGGTTAGGGGTAAGGAAGAAGTGCATTAATGTAAAAGCAAATTTGGACTTAATCGACTAGTTTGGCTATAAGGTTGTGGCAGCAACTGGTTTGGGGTTCATTTATTTCTAAAGGGTTATTTTTCTTTGTTGGCAAAACCTACAAAATACCTAAACCTTTAAAAATATCACAGGGTATTATCCTGTGAGAGAAAATGGGAGATATTGTGATGTGTGGCATAATATTGACATGAAGTCATTTTTCTTTCTATAAGAGACTTTCAAAAGATTTCCAAAACCCCAAACTCTCGAGCTATCAGCATCCAACGGCTCTCTACAACGCAATTGATGTCGTACCATCTAATGGGGAAGTCTACCAACACTGTGCTAACCAGTACGGGGTCGCCATTCCAGCACCTGGGATCCCAACGTCCATCAGCTCTTCATTTTGTAACTACTTCAGTAAATACATAAGCAACGTAGCTCACTCACTTCTTCAGTGCATAGCTCCTGTAAATCATCCACAGTAATGTGATAAACGCATTCCGGAGCCATGGCTTTCAGCTCCTTGGGTTTTATCACGGAAAACACTTGGTGCATCAGCTCTACTCGGTCGTGGATATAGTACGCCAAATCGTGCTCCTCCTGCTCTCGAGAGCGAGACGTGGACGTCTCCGGTGTCTCCTGCTTGATTTTATGCCGTTTTACACGTTTCATTGTTGAAGAAAACTATTTATTATCTTTTTTCTAATCAAAAATTGTTTACATTCAGTGCAGTTTACTAAAACTATTACGTCACTAAATTAAAAAGTCATATTGTTCCATTTAAAATTTTAGAATACATTGGCCTTTTTATTTGGCTGGGTTCTAAACACAGACTAAAGAAAAATCATTGAAAATAATCACAGATAAGAAAGAGAGTTATTCTTGTTTGATGGTAGCCATAGAGGAATTGGTCTGAGTTAGACTTAGAACATGCGTTAAAACTTTTTGATGCATGCACCTGCTTTTTCTAATTTAGGAAAACTAAGGTTGACTGATGTCAAGTAAATTATTAATTTATTCATAAAAATCATTAAAATGTAAAATTGTGTTTAAATTTAATCATACGTGAGACTCAAAATGCCTCTGGAGGATTTACTGAACGTATATTTCGATAGAGCCCTCCAAGTAGCATTTATAAGTCTTCTATCACATTATTGCCCGAAGATTACAACCTCAATACTGTTTAAAATACAAAAGAATAATCAACTTCACACCTTAAAATTAAAAGGCAAATGAAACATTTCAGTGAACACGTTTTAATTTTTCGCGGGTTTATAGCATCCAATATGGCTGTCGTGAAACTGTTCGAAAACGACGATTTTATCATTATTAACAAACCACATGACATGTATATAAATTCAGACAATGAAAATGAAAAGGTAAGAATTAATTATTGTTATTCATTTAATGATGCAGCGTATTAATACGATATTGTTAGTTCGCTATTGTTTTGTTTCTAAAAAAAAAATCTTTAAATCACAAACGTCAAATAAAGCCATATGGCTTAAATGTCAAGTGTCAACGACCTAATTAAAATACTCTGTGTGATACACAGACTATATAACTACTTCTAAAATAGACTAAGATCATCTATAAAATCTTGTAGTCAGAAAGCTACATCATATTTGAGTAACATAGACAGGCATTTTATCCCCACGAAAACGGGGAGTGAAACCACGGGCGTCTGCTAGTTAACTATAGAAATTTTTATCTGTACTAATATTATAAATAGAAAAGATTTGATTGTTTGTTAGTATGTTTTTTTGTATTGAATAGGCTTCGAAACTACTGTACCGATTATTTAACTGTTGGGAAGCTACACTATCCCCGAGTGCTATAAGCTATATTTTATCCCCCTATTACAGGAACAGAAACTGCTGCTAGAATGGAGTATGTAGCAAAATGCTGAGTTGTGGTATTTTACTAGGTTATGTTACATACCACAGAGATTTTTTTTATTGAATTTAAAAGATTATTGTAATGTGTGGCAAAAGTCATAAATAAGAATTTTTGCTTAAAATAATTCTTTAGGCATACATAAGCGTTACAACAAGTGTAATCAGGCGAGGCAAACGGATGTTGAAACTTATGAGGGAGAGATTTTACTTCAGTCGTGTGGTCCTAAGCACATTAATTGTTTTTTCTTTCTTTTTAACAGACTTAAAAACTTTCTCCCTCTTTAGGGTTCTGCGGTTCTCAATTTAACGGGTGTTTTTTTCAAAGTTTGTTACCACAAAACTTCGTCAAAATTCTCGTTCTGATTGAAGAGTATACTTCCAGATTGGTTTTATTTACTTTTCATAAAAATCGTTCATTATCGTTCATTAATTTTGTGTTAAATCAAAATAACTGAAATAAGTGAACAAAATTGCCCATAGTGATGCGCTTTCGGTCACTATGCTAGGAAACACTAAAAACAGAAAAATATAATCTTTTTAACAAAAAAATAAAACAGATTTCAAAGATGCATTACTCAAAAAAGCGAAAAATCCGTACCTACTTACCATATTACTCGTACCTATCGTCTTCTCTATTGATCGATTTTAAGACGGCGCCAAAAAATATCAAAATAAACTGTTTGGATTAGCAGCACCTTCAAATCGATCAATAGAAAGGACATAGACACGTTGTTATTTTTCGGTTTTTAGAAGTTAATTTTTTTTTGTTGTTTTGTAGAACACAGTAACCTGCCACATCGCATCCCACGACTCCCATCTATCTGGATCATCGAACCCGTTATACTTCGTGCAACGTCTCGACTACTCCACCAGTGGCATTCTCTGCATAGCCAAGAACAAGACGGCGGCGGCGCGCGCCGGCAGACTGTTCGAGAAACGCCTCACTAGGAAATATTACTTAGCTGTGCTCAGAGGACATGTTGGCTTTGAGTTAGCTGATATACATTACGCTGTGGGTTAGTTTATTTTTTATTCTTTACAAGTTGACTGCAATTTCACCTAATGGTAAGTGATGATGCAATCTAAGATGGAAGCGTGCTAACTTGTTAGGTATAGGATGAAATTCCACACACATTTATGTTTCTGCATGTCATCGTACTGGACTCTGAAATCGTTTGGCGGTACGTCTTTGCCGGTAGGGTGGTAACTAGCCACGGTCTGATTGGTCAGCCAGACCTAGACCATTTAAGAAAAGCTCAATCGGCCCAGCCGGGGTTCGAAACCAGGACTTCCTTCTTGTAAATCCAATGCGCATGCCGTCAAAATCATCATCATCATCATCATCAGTTATCGTCATCATCACCATATTAGGTGATGGACATCCACTGCAGGACATAAGCCTTTTGTAGGGACTTCTAAATATTACGACATACACTCGTTGATGATGGTAAAGTGCTTGGCTGTAGAAAATGTTACGTGTTTTCCGGATGTTTCAAGATAAGACAAGATTGCTGTGAATAACGTGACGGGTAGCAGCGACAGGGATAGTGCCTACCATCATTTTGTGGTAGAGGACATACCTCGAGCAAGCCCTAGGACTTATGACCTTGGGTGTAGGTTTAGGGGATCCCTGTAGAATGCATTACACCTTACACCACTCTACCTTTCCTGCCCGACACGTTCTCCATGCCCACATAAACAGTACTACTAGGCGACTAGCAGCCTGACAGTGTTCACGCTGCCTAACAAAGAACTGGACTCTAATCATCTTATTTTGATTCCCTTATTTGTTTGAGTATTATATGACCAGGTGCTGACCCATCGCCCCAAAGCTCCCACAAGATGCTGCCCGTGGTGAGTTCTGCGAGCATCAGTGAAGAGCCGCGC
The DNA here is from genome assembly GCF_947172395.1 of Bicyclus anynana. Lineage (NCBI taxonomy): Eukaryota > Metazoa > Arthropoda > Insecta > Lepidoptera > Nymphalidae > Bicyclus > Bicyclus anynana. The sequence goes on from NC_069109.1 coordinate 7,333,934, forward strand.
TCAGCGCACACCAGGCTGCTGGTGCTAGAGACAGGCAGCTACTGCGAGGACCCTGTCACTGTGGTGCTGCTGAAACCCATCACAGGTGAGCACCAGGCTTGTGACGCTGTTGCAGCCTCTTTATCCGGCTATTCTTCTTACCCCAATCATACACTATGTCGAGAACATGGCCGGCCTCCTGTTCTATATCTTGTGCTGAATGTCCAGAGTAGAGTATGCTGACGGCAACGGGAACTAGTTTATAATAAACTAGTAGACCAAGTCAAGCTTCGCTTTGACAGTTACGCAACCAACCAATCTCAAAAAAGTATTGTCAACAAACAGAGAATATACTCGCATATAATACTAGCGGACGTTGCTGTGGCCACTTTAAGAAACGTACAGCAAATATCCAATCATAAATGCTTCCTTCCATCCATATAACTAATCGTAAACTATAATGTTGCCAGGTCGTCGGCACCAACTGCGTGTCCACTGCAGCGCGGTGGGCCACACCATCCTCGGCGACTATACGTACACCGACAGGGTGGACAGCGCGCCGCATCGGATGTTCTTGCATGCCACGAGGTGAGTCTAGGACAGGGATAAGGTAGGGGTAGAGTTGGGATAGGGTAAGAGTATGGTAGGGACAGGGTAAGGGTATGGTAGGGTAGGAGTAGGGTAGGGTAGGGTTTAGTAGGGGTATATTAGGGTTGGTGTAGGTTTGGAGTAGAGTCGGGTAGTTGTAGGGTTTCTCCGTCGTTCGCCAGTTTAAATTTAACAAGTTATGAAATGACTGGCGCTTTCTACCTTCATTTCTAATTTATTTTTTGGTAAACAGTGCACATCGAGTATTGCTCTATTCTAGAACATTAAATTTTCCACAGGTTGATATTGCCATTCCAACAAGAGCCCTTGGACATTCAGACTCCAGAGCCGTTCTTCAGTGACACGGAGTTCAGCAGTAAATGGAAGCCGGGCAAGGGTTACTACAAATATAAAACGCCTGAGGACTTTGTGACTGCCTGTGACGTCATTGACCGAGATTACACTGTGGGTATCAAATATGAAGAGTTCTGTCTTAAAAATTAAACGTTTTTATCATGTTTTGTTTATTTTGTTTATCATGATTCCAATATTTGATACTCATTTTTTTTGTAAGAAAATCGGCTATACGGTGTATAAGCCAACACCCAAAACGCTCTATATTTTTTGAGAGTATGCGTTTAGACAACGTATGGGCGCAAAGTTGGTGCAAAGAATTTACGTGTATGAAAATCGTACGATAGCTGGTGACCATGTGTGGTGACCATAGATTTACGAGCCGGTACAAGTCATAGATGTAAGAGTCGGTACATATGGTACAAGTACCCTTAGATTAATAGTGCTTGTATCGTAATCTATGCAACTACCTAAGGTGACGGATGCTATAAATTTGTCCATTTACTTCTTCGTCTACGTTTTTACTAGTATTGATCTGTGGTCAAAGTGAAAGCACTTGATTCCAGGCCGTTAAATAAATTAAAGAAAATAGCGAAGTGTCAAAAGTCAATGTCAAATCCAGGGTTCCCAACTTAGGGGTTTTCCCCCCAGATTTAGGGGGCAAATAAGTGAAATGGGATTTTTTTAGGGGTCTGAAATTTTTAGGGGTATTTTCAGGAATTTTTTGACTCTTTAATATTCTTAAATTGATGATTATTTTAATATTTCTTTCTTGACCTAGCGACTTATAACGATATAATAATACGTTATTCTACAACCACTCTGAGGCAACTGGCGGCAATTTTCATCGAATAAAAAAAAATGTTAAATTTATTCATTGTCAACTTGTACCTATGATTTCAAAAAATCTGAATTTTTAGATAAAGACGTAATATTTAGTCTGTATTAAATATAGACTTTTGAAACATATTACTAAATATATTATTTCTAAATTATTATGAATTTATATTTTTAGGGGGACGACTTAATAATTAAGGCGATTTTAGGGGTTTTTGACACAAACTTTAGGGATAAATATTTTGGAGAGTTGGTAACACTGGTCAAATCTACGTTTGTGTCATAGATAATACACTGTTTGTGTCAAAAAAATAAAAAAAAATCGATTTCGAATTTAGATTAAAATTTATAATTTCGAATTTCGATTTCAAACAAAAATTTGCAAAGATAAGATTCAAGATCAAGAAGCTGAGCTGAGTGTCTTTAATATTATTGTGTTTTGGCGTAATTATTAATTAATATAATTGTAAAAGCACAATTTTAGCCGCACTGTCTTTTAAACCCTGTGTGTTGATATGTTTTTTTTAAAAATTAGCTGTATCAAAGTTTAGAAAACAAAACAATAATTTTGTTTTGATATTGGTATTTTGGTGAATAGAATGGTGCAAACATGTTACATATGCAAATGGAGGGCAGACAAGGAACCGAGGAGATCTTTTCATAAGTAAATACCATTCTGTGTACATTTACTGGTTTTATAGTAAAAAGTACTGCAGATATTTCACCAAGTTAACTTAAGTATAGATCGTTTAGTAGTCAGTACATAATTAATATTCCTTGGTTGAGTATGTATTATAGTCAGCGGGCAGTGGACGTAATAAGTGGCATATTCGGCGTGCGTATACTTATTTGTGGCCTGCTACTTCATAATATACGAGATTTATTACAGATGTACTATTCACTTAGTTTGTTTGGAAGAAAGGAAAATGTCTGGTATAGATCTTGAAATAGTGACATCCTCTGGGATTTTATTATGTTTTTCATACATATCCATTAAATAGTCCAACCAGGTGCAGAACCTAGGATTGAATAGGATTTACTAGAGGAATTTGATTTCGAGCCTGCTTTGACAAAGTTAATTTGCCTTTTATTTGTAATCATTCTTTTCTTAGTTCTAGCTACTGAAAGGCTTTTCGCTTCACATATAATTTGGAGTACTCTATCATGACGACGTGAGTAAAGACCCCTATCCAGGAGCATCTTGCATCCAACCAACAAGTGTATTGTCTCGACCACAATTAAGATATTTTAGTGACTCTCCCCATCATCCTAAATCTCTCCTAAATCTCTGATCTGAGGGAGTCATCAGGCCGGAGACCAAGCATATGTCAAGCAAGACTTACTTTCCCAGGTTTCCATATGATGAGGCAGAGAAGCAGAAGTGGCTGGACATCATTGGCAAGAGTCACGTGTCGCTGGGCAAGCGTACATCCGTGTGCTCCATACACTTTGACACATCTTGCTTCCGCTATGGGCTGGTGAACGGCAGGGAGCTGCTGCGACAGGGCAGCGTACCCACACTGCAGCTCACTCGGCCTCCAGGTGATTATTGTTTTGTTTTTAGGGCTCCAGACAGCATAGTATAGAATGGAACTGTATAAAGACAATCACATGTCCACCTGTTCTTGGATAATATGGAAAACTAGCATAAGCCTGTGACTTTGTCAGTTCTAATGATGAATAAACCTGGTACAACTTTCAAAAGGCTCAAGATATCAAGGAGCTTACCAGCTGTCTCCACATCACGGTTTACAACTATAGCAAAAACATTACCCTTCTTCTTACACAACGTGCGATAATGATTTGTGACCTTTTGTTTTTGTGTTAATTTAGAAAAATAATTAATCGCTATTTCCAGAGGTGGACCCGTATGAGGATCTGTATAACATGCACAAAGTTGAGGAAATTGAGATAAAGATAGAGCCCGACAGTCCAGAGGATTGGGAGAAACCTCCCGACATACACACAGACATGGAGGAATTGCCCAGTGCAGACGGAGTTACTATTGACTGGTAAGTGACATTTAACCATCAGCCTTTAAGGGTACCCTATTGGGCCAGTTCTTGTGGGATGGAGTAAGGGTCTGATAGGTGGACATTTTATGAAAGCTGAAAGTAGCCTTTACTCCTTATTTACTCCATAATTGGTAAATATGCCTACCAGGTATGTGTGGTAGCCAATCACCAGAGTCTGGGCTGTGCTAGCTTTGAAAGTTATCTGGTTTTAGGTTCAATTGTCCAATAATATTTTTTTTATTTTAACACTATTTGTATATTCTAAAGATTTCTTTATTGGTGGGTATAACGGTGGAGATTTATGTAAAATGTAAAAATCTGGAACTTTTAACTGTAAATGTTGCCAAAATTTGGAATGGAATGTGCTGTGTCATAGTAAGGTAAGGTTTAAACATGGCAATGGACCTAGCCAGGGATCAAACCCAGGACCTCCTTCTTCCCGCATACCACTGCCAATGAGGCCGACAAAATAGTTTTCTATCACTCAAAGAAAAATTTATATTTTCAGCATCCCTTCTGAAATGAAGACCGAAGTTGAAGCACCAGCTATACCTGTCACTGTAGAAATTCCCCAAACATCAAATAAAAGAAGAAGTAAACAGAAGAAAGAAGTGGAGAATATTAAATTAGTCAACATGGACATTTCTAAACGCAAAGAGTTCACCAAGAAGCAAGCGTTAGTCAGAATGTTAGTAGAACGATTGAGAAGAGATCACGTCAAACTGAAGAACTACATACAGACTTTAGAAGAACAGCAGAAGACTGTCAGACGGAGAAGGAAAAAGAAGGAAGTGTAGAAGACAAGTGTATATAGGATCTATTCTCAATTTATTATTTGTAAATAAAATATCATTAAATAACAATAAAATATTTATAACTTGTAAGGTGGATTTTTCAAGTGTTATCTAGTTTTGGGAGGGCGCCATAACGCGTTACGTTACGAAACAGTTCACTGTTTCGTAACGTAACGCGTTATGCGTTAGTGGCGCGTTAGGGCGCCACTGTGTGGCTTATTTGTCTCTAACACACATCGCATGATACAACAAGACCTGGATCAGACTGTATATGTCTTTTTTTTCTTTGACTTAAAATAAATTTCAGCAAAAATTGAAAACCAAGAAGTTGACCAGTTATTGGTATTACATAGAGCATGTTAAGCTTCTTCACGTCTTCAAAAAGAATTTAAAATATTACCCTGAACAGGCCAATCTGCATCTTTTTTTAAAAATAACTTTAAATAGTTTAAAAAACACGTTTTTAGCACGTACTAAAAATTACAAATATTGGATTTAATTCACGTGACTATTTTTTTCGTATTCCTGACAGCAAACCCTTTCATTTGATATCCATATCATGGGGGTGGAAATCATTATTGCCATCAGAGTGGCAGTTTGATACTGTGACAATCACGTTAACGTAAACCATCGTAACCAACCACGTTGTGCAGTAGCGCCATCTAGTGGCACTACTGCACAACTGTTTCAGTTCCATACAAATTCGCGTTTACGTTATCGCGATAGTAACCGTATGAAAACATTGAAAACTACTAAACCACTAGGCACACTGAACACAGAGCGTGTGCAAAATTTCAAGACCAGGAAGTGTGTCAAATTAAGATTCCAAGATTTTCTTACATACATAGTTACAAGTGAAGCTAATATAAAGCTTGTGTAACAGAAGGTGGGAGAAGTAAAATAATACTTTCACTGTACACAATTTTATTCGATAACAATTTCAGCATAGCTTCCGCTATAATGTTAATATTACACGCTGATGGTAGTATATCAATGAATCTGCTAAACAACCCTCTATTTTATAATATTTGCAAAGTTAGTGTCTACTGTTGGTAGCACGAATATGTTAACAATACAAGTACGTTTTAATAATAGTTCCGGAGTATTATTATACAAACCAAACGTTATAATTCTATCTAAAACACATTAATTAATTAGAAATAATATTAAAATATCGAAACACGAAGTTGAGAAATTAAATACAATATAAATCATAACGTGACGTCACAATTATTAAGAGCAAAATAACCAATGATGAATTTATATTATGTAAAATTAATAATTATATTTATATAAATAATAACCTCTACACTGTTCAGATTGATTAATTGATTGTTAATTAATTAAATTTAACTATAATAACCGGAAGTCATAAAAGTATGAAATGGAATGACGCTACTATACGCTAGGCGGCGACACGTATCTATACGAAATAGGCGGGAAGCAGGTACTATTTGTAAAACTTGTAAAAAACATATTGGCCATATCTTTTACATATGACCAATATTTTCTTTCCCCTCCTACCAATACTAGACTGTATTAGTGGGTACAACAATAGTTGAGCTGTTGAGGATCATAATAATAATAATTTATTTATTTGCATAAAACATTGAACATTGGAATAGCGTTGTGGGTTGAAGCTCTATATCCACTCTCTTTCCTGACAAGATGGGGGGGTGGACACAATAAAACTACAGAAGTCCATTCAAGTGTTTTTTTAATTTATAGATCATTAAAATTAATACCTTATTCTATTCAACACAGGATATACTTAAGTGTCTTATTGCAAGTCTCGAGGAACCACATTTGTCCTTGTATAGAAGTTGAAAGACCAGCTGCTGCAATTATATAGAAAGAGAAACGAGTAAATATGGTAAAGTCCGGCCGCTCAGAAATTGCGTTTCTGACAGGTCGTTGGACTGCGCTGTTTCAAGGTTATGCCAATTGTTTGTCTTTGTAGTGATGAGAGAAAATCGAAGCAATTATAATTTAATGTTTCCCTTTCAATCACGACCTGTCAGAAAAGCAATCTCTGAGCGGCCGGACTTTCAAGTAATTATTTAATCGTGTTTGTTCTAATTTGGTTTATTGTGAGTTTGTGAAACAAAAATAAAACCGTGTAAGATTTTATGCTATAGATATGTTACGTGCCTACAAAATAACCGCAAAAATAAATCAGCATTTACTGACTTACTCCACTGAGTGCACACATGTACAATTCCGTGTTTAATTCCGTTATATTTTTATGTAAAATATATAGTTTTTACACTTCCTGACATTGTAGACGATATTTAGCTATTATTTGTTTAAATAGCCTTCATTGTTTCCTATGCGACTAAATGTTTCGACGTGCTAATGATATATCTAATAGTATAAAATCTTTGTCTGCATAATAGGCTACTTGCCTCTTTTGTAAACAGTGTTTAAACTGAATAATGGAAGCATTTTAAGCTATATTTTATTTTGTCCCGTCAATAATAACCAGTAAAAAATTTAATATAAATGAAAAAATAACATTGGCAAGTGACGTCATTCATAGAGATAACAGCGTGATTGGCGTTTGCAGTGATGTGATTATACACGTCACCACAAGCGCCAATCACAAACCGATGCCTTGTAGCGAATGACGTCACAGTTTATGATTGGCGTTTGCGGTGACGTGATCAAAATACAATTTTGTTTTATAAAAATATTACAATTACGAGATTATTGTCACAAATAAAAATGTGATTAGAGTTTCTAGGCATCTAAACTTCCTCATGCAAAAAATCTTCTTAGTTTTGTACAGCAGGCCAGTAGCATATTAAGTGAAACTATTTTGGTTCTTCAATTTGGATAAAATCAATTTCATACAAAAATGAGGGTAGACCGTCATTATTGTAAGTAAGCATAGCAATAGCTCTCTTTTTCGTTGTGATGGAATGAATATTTGCCATACGGTCAACAAGGTCTATAAGTTATTAGCTTGGACAATAAAACAAATACAGTAAAATTGTATTTATGGTCCTTCGAGCCAGACAAAATTGTTTCATGTCTACCTTCATTTTTGACAGTCCGACAAGTCACAGTAAACGATATATATCCTGTACGCGTATTGCAATGTGTAGGAGTTTCAGTAGTTGTAGTCATCCCCGTTGGCCTCCTCGGGGTTGTATTTGTTGTCGTCCTCCGGCTCCTGCTTGATGTGGACGTCCAGGGGTGCAATGTTGAACTCGGGGTAATCTGGAATGACAAATTAGGAGTTATCATCAATATCAACATATAGGTCCAAGGTAAGGTCTCCCTCCTTATGGTCAATCTTCACTTTGACTAATTATTTATTCTAATCCCACCCTTCACCTACCCTACCAGGAATATATAATAAATTTTAATTTTTAGGCATTTTCAAAGCTGTCGGCCATGAAAGTCTATATTTTAACTGTTTCATGACGTCATGTTAACACTAAACCTTGAGCAGAGTGTTTGACAAAATTATTAGTTAATATTTAGTTTGACATTTATTCCTTTAGTGACATTAAGTAACATCGTGTGGACAACAGCATATTTTTAAATTTCATAACGAGACTAAGAGTAAATCAATTAATGTAAATTATAATACTGTATGACTTTTTCAAAAGAGCAACTGTTGAGTTTCTTGCCGGTATCTTCTCAGCAGAACCTGCCTTCCGAACCGGTGGTAGAATCTTTACAAATAGTCAACTGACGTGTCAAAAGTGCTTGTAAACTGAGCCTACTTGAAATAAATGATTTTTGATTTGATTTGATTTGAGTCACACAGCGGACGATGGAACAAGCTTTGCCCGGAGTATCTCTGATGTCTCTGATGATTCTCTTGATGAAATCAGAAATGAGGAGATCCGCAGAAAAGCCAAAGTCACCGACATAACTCAACAAGTTACAAAGCTGAAGTGGCAAATAGTTCGAAGAGCCGATGAACGTTGGGGTCCCACTACAAAGCGCAATGTTGGTGGACCCCCCACCAGGTGGAGTGCCGACATCAAGCGAGTCGCAGACATTCGCTGGCTGCAGGCGGCTCAGTATCGTGATGTTTGGAAGTGACTACAAAAGGCCTATGTCCTGCAGTGGACGTTGGCTGATATGATGATGGTCGAGGATTTGTCATTAAATAGAATCTCACCGTCCTGCGGCTCCTCCTTGATCTTGATGTCCTCCGGCTTGACCTTGGGCTCCTTGCGCTCCTTGTCCCGCCGGCGCCGCTTGTCCCGCTCCTTGTCCCGATCCTTGTCCCGCTCCTTGTCCCGCTCGCGGCGGTCGCGGCGCCGCTCCGAGCGCGACCGCGAGCGTCGGCGACGCGGCCTGTGACACGTATTTTTTTTTTTTTATTCTTTACAAGTTAGCCCTTGACTGCAATCTCACCTGATGGTAAGTGAAGATGGAATCGGGCTAATTTGTTAGGAGGAGGATGAAAATCCACACTCATTTCGGTTTCTACACGACATCGTACCGGAACGCTAAATCGCTTGGCGGTACGTCTATGGATATAAACCGGTTTTGCGTTGACGTCACAGCGACTCGCCGCACGTTCGAGAGAAGTTAGTCGCATACCGCCGCTAATGACCATTGCGTACCTACTTGTGCTCGCGCCATATGTTATCGATTTTACGTATCTTTAAGTTTGTATTTGTGTTGTGTTTCATTAATAAATATCAGAACTGATATTGTGTGGACTTATTCGCGTTTATCCCACACGTCTTTGTCGGTAGGGTGGTAACTAGCCACGGCCTAAGCCTCCCACCAGCCAGACCTGGACCAATTAAGAAAACCTCAATCGGCCCAGCCGGGGATCGAACCCAGGACCTCCATCTTGTAAATCCACCGCGCATACCACTGCGCCACGAAGGCCGTCAAGGGAATACTATAACCGCTTCAACATAATCGAAAAGCACCTGGAAGCTATTTTTTCCACCTCCTATTGCATTTGCATTTAGCAAACCAAAGCAGACCCTGTGTAACTAATCTCAGTTACACCCTGTGTAAATCTAAATGAACCCTTGTATTTTTATTTCATTTGTATTAGTCAAAATCCGTTTACCGGAGATGACGTCATGCATACGACCTCAATTACCCCATCTTTTTATTATTAATTACTTCATCCTTTGAACATTAGTTACCCCATAGTAATGATAATAATTACCTCACAACAGTGACATTAATTACCCCATCATTTCGATATTTATTACCTCATTTTTTAAACATTAGTTACCCCATCATTTCGATATTTATTACCTCATTTTTTAAACATTAGTTACCCCATCATTTCGATATTTATTACCTCATTTTTTAACCGACTTCCAAAAAGGAGGAGGTTCTACGTTCGGCTGTATGTATGTTTTTTTTTTTTTTTTTTTTTTTATGTATGTCCAGCGATAATTCCGTCAATTATAGACCAATTTTGAAAATTCTTTTTTTGTTTTGTAGGGTTTACTTCCAGGGTGGTCCCATTTTTTTCATGTCAGGATCTGATGATGGCATCCTGGAGAAATTGAGGGGAACTTTCGAAAGTTGTACAGACGGCTAGTACGTTTGTTAGTGTTTCCATAAGGTATTTTAAACCACTACAATTTTATGAAGGTTTGGAGTTTGTCTGATGATGGAGCCGAAACACAGACGATGGAACTCGTCAAGGATTTACAGCAGTCACCTTTTGTTTGGGCTTGATTAATTTGTATTGATGAGTACTTTCCACCTATATCGGTTGTGACTGTATTAAGGGTCTGGTGATGAAGACGAGGGACAGTGAAGAGAACTCCTCGACGGTTCACAGTAGCTACCTTTTGTTTGGACTTGATAAATTTGTATTGATGAGAACTTTCCACCTATATGGGTTGTGACTGTATTAAGGGTCTGGTGATGAAGACGAGGGACAGTGAAGAGAACTCCTCGACGGTTCACAGTAGCTACCTTGTGTTTGGACTTGATCAATTTGTATTGATGAGAACTTACCACCTAGATGGATTGTGACTGTATTAAGGGTCTGATGATGAAGACGAGGGACAGTGAAGAGAACTCCTCGGCGGTTCACAGTAGCTACCTTGTGTTTGGACTTGATAAATTTGTATTGATGAGAACTTTCCACCTAGATGGATTGCGACTGTATTAAGGGTCTGGTGACGAAGACGAAGCACAGTGAAGAGAACTCCTCGACGGCTCACAGTAGCTACCTTGTGTTTGGACTTGATAATTTTGTATTGATAAGAACTTTCCACTTAGATAGGTTGTGACTGTACACACGCAGTGGGTATGCTAACACTAAAAATAAAAAAATAAAAATTTTAATAAAAAAATTCAACCGACTTCCAACTCTAAAAATTACTTTAACTAAAAAGCAAAAAATAACATCCTACCTATGTGCTACACTCTGATCAGTTTGAAGGCGGTGCCAAGCCAGTGTCGTGTTTTAATTAAAGCTGTTTCTAAAAGAACCACAGAAATTTTGTAGTTAAAACGTGTTTAATTAAAACATCACTGGCTTGGCACCGCCTTCAAACTGATCAGAAGGTAGCACATAGGTAGGATGTTATTTTTTGCTTTTTAGTTAAAGTAATTTTTAGAGTTGGAAGTCGGTTGAATTTTTTTATTAAAATTTTTAAACATTAGTTACCTCATAGTAATGATAATAATTACCCAATAATAGTGACATTAATTACCCCATAATTTTGATATTCATTACCTCATTGTTTGAACATTGGTTACCCCTTCGTACTATAATAATTACCCCATAAAAGTGACATTAATTACCCCCATAATTTCTATATTCATTATTGTCATTTGAACTAGTTACCCCATCGTAATGATAATTATTATCCCAAAATAGTGACAATAATTACCCCACAATTTTTAATAGTGACATGACATTCATTATCCTATAATTTCGATATTCATTACCTCGTCATTTGAACTAGTTACCTAATCATAATGATAATAATTACCCCATAATTTTAATATTATATCATGATTTGGCCATTACTTACCAGTACATCGTAAGGATTACCTCATAATTGTTACATTAATTACCTCATCATTAAAATATCATTTTCAATATATTTTACTTTGATGTAAATAAACAAAGAGCGAGTTTGTCTGTCCGCTCACCTCTCCGCGTCGTCGTCCCGCTTGTCCCGGTCCGAGTTCCGCTCGGGCCGCTCGGGTCGCTCGGCGCGCTCGCGCTCCCGCTCGCGGCGCCGCGAGCGTGACGCCGAGCGCTTGCGCGAGCGCGAGCGGCTGCGGCGGCGACCACCTACCCCACACGAGAACGATTAGTATATTGATTAAACCAGTCGGGTTTTTTTTAAATGTTTTTGCAAGCAAATCTATACCAACTTGCCACAACAGCTGTCAAACAGAAGCATAAGCAAACCTACGCTTAAAGAAAATCTTATAAAGTTTCTAATACAAAAATGTTACTACTCCATAGAAGAGTACTTTGCTGATGCTTCAAATAATAGTATTAATTATATTTCTTTTAAACTTAATGTCATTAAATTTTAATTTAATTAATTAAATAATAAAACATTTGTATACCTATTAATGGTGAAACATTGTTATCTAATACATAAGAACATCTTGTATAACTAAATGTAATGTTTCTTGCAAATAAATTATTCTTATTCTTCTTATTCTAAGCATTTGACAAGCTCAAAGAGCCGACTAAATCACTGGTTTATTATTTTTTTTTTGCATTTGACACTGAATAACTTCCTTCAAAATATAAATTCTGGACAAAAGACAGTATTTTTTTAAAGGTTTGTTGTTTCAGTAGTAATAAGCAATAAATAACAACAAAATAAGCACTTGTGAAAACAGGTATTTTGTATAAAATAAATGAGAACAACGAAAGAAATACAACATAACGAAAGAGTAGCGATATTTCCAGCCCCTATTGGTCGATTTGTCTACATGAGTAATGTCATTGGTCACATGTAATCTCAGACCAATTTAGGATCTGTATCGCACTCATAGTCACGAACAAAATTGTGTCATTTTCTGAAGAAAACGAGCTTAGATTTGGTACATATCTTATACTAAACTAGAAGTTTTTGCCCGTTTTTTACACAATTCAATTACACAAAAAGGTATTTTTACGGAGCTCTTTAACCGACGAACACGATTACAACAATGAAACATCGATTCTATTTAATGCATGCTGCCAACGTTTCTATACGTGCCAGCTGTGGACAAACTTTCTAAGAAAGTCTTACACTGAAATACGTGTTCAGTACAACAACGCGTTCCGTATTCTTATGGGTCTCCCGCGGTATTGCAGTGCTTCTACCATGTTTACTGTATTGTTAGAGCACGTATAGCATCTTTTTGGAAAATAATTAAGAGCTCTAACAATGCTATACTCAGACTCGTATGTGAAGATATGCACGATCCAATTTTCTCCTATTGGCTATCTGTCCACCTAGACATGAATAGAAAATGATTTCGATCCTTGTTACCTGTTTTGACATCTGGAATTGGGTTTATTAACCATTCCAGTTAGACGTAAGTTATTAGAACAATGTTTTTAAGTAAGTATATATTAATAAATTTTGACAAATGTGCATTTTTTTGTATTTGGGTTTTTTGCCTGTCAATAAAAATTATTATTATATTATTATAATTTACTCTCTCATTTATTTATTACTTCTTTATTAAAATTTTTAACAATATAAGTATAAAATACAAAACATTATTAAAAATTAAAAAAAAAAAAATCACCCTTCCGCTGCGGGACATTTGAGTGCCCAAGCAACCGGTGGTCAGGGCTCCAGAGTGAGGAACCTCCTCACAATACGCGGTATACTGCGCCGCATGAGATGGTCTCGTCCACTCAATGAGAGCGTCATGCGTGCGTACTATGGTGCAACAACTTATTATTATTATTCTCATTTATTTATTACTTCTTTTTTTTTAAAATTTTTAACAATATAAGTATAAAATACAAAACATTATTAAAAATTTATAAAAAAAATTCACCCTCCCGCTGCGGGACATTTGAGTGCCCAAGCAACCGGCGGTCAGGGCTCCAGAGTGAGGAACCTCCTCACAATACGCGCCGTCTCAAGAGTCACTGCCTTCTGTATCCGACTCTTGATCCAACAGTTAAGCGAAAGCTTCTTAAGGTGTTGGTCGAAGCTTTTCGCTATAAGACCATTGACTGAAACAACTATCGGAACAATAACAGTTGACTCAACATTCCACATGGCGGTAATCTCGTGAGCAAGGTCCAAGTATTTTGATACTTTTTCCTTTTCGGCTTTAACCAGATTATCGTCATGTGGAACAGTAATATCAACAATTATTGCACGACGCACTGACCGATCGACTAGCACTATATCAGGTCTATTGGCTACAATATACCTGTCAGTGATAATCGTTCGGTCCCAGTAGAGCAATGCACTGCTATTTTCAAGAACTGACGCTGGGTCGTACCTATAGTAAGGCATCTCAAAATCGATAAGGTCATATTGAAGAGCAAGCTGTTGGTGGATTATCTTGGCTACTTGATTATGTCTGTGCAAGTATTCGCCGTTTGCAAGGTGAGAACACCCGGACAAAATATGCCTGAGGGACTCCCCAGGACGAAGACACGCTCGACAGATGTCTAGAGTGCCATCTTTCATAATGTGTTTCCGGTAGTTTCTCGTCTTTATAACTTCGTCCATAATTGCACAGACAAAACCCTCGGTTTCCCCAAAGAGGTCACCGAATTGCAACCAAGATACAGATGTTATTTGATCTACATCCGGCCCAGTAAGGGCCTTGTAGAATCGTCCATGCAACTCCTTGCTCTTCCATATTGCCACACGATCTGAGTTACTAATTACTATAGGCTTGCGCCAGTTCTCTTTGCCTAGGGATAGCGGGGTAAGTCCCTTATCCACTGCAACGACATCCTGAAACATACTCACAATTATCTTGAGAAAATGATCTCTGAGATTGCACACCTCACGATTATGGAGGTTCTTGGCGTTTAAGAAGCCACGTCCTCCACACTTGCGTGGGATGTACAATCTCATTACAGATGAACGGGGGTGATGCATCCGGTATGACGTCAGCAGTTTGCGGACTTTACAGTCCAGGGAATCCAGTTCGGTTTGAGTCCACTTTAGAATGCCAAAAGTGTATATGAGTAAGGGCATGACCCAGCTATTGAAGGCACGCACCTTGTTACCGCCTGATAAAAGACTTTTTAGGACTTTATTATTATTATTATTATAGCAACAGTTTTTATAAACGCGTTAGATCACAGATATTTGATCTTAGCCAGAGGGGTAACGGTTAGCGAGGCAGGTCCCGTTACGAATGGTCGAAGGTCCCATGTACTCACGGTCGCGCCGCTCGTCGCGGTCCCGGTCGCGCTGCTCGAGGCGGTACCGCTCGCGCTCGCGCTCGTTGTCCTCGCGCCCCGAGTGCTTGATGTTGACGTCGGCGCCGCCGCGCCGCGTGCCGCCCAGCCCGCCGCCTGCAACAGCCCCCCGCCCGGTCAATATGGAAAATAGTACTCAATGCGTAGAGAAAGTTCGAGAAAGTGTATCAACAATTACCCCCATCGCATGACATACGTTACCTCATTATTACGATATTAATTACCCCATGGTAGAACAAAAGTTACTTTATAATTGCGACATTAATTACCCCATAATTTAAAAAAACAATTAACCCATCATTAGATTAGAGTACAACAAGAGTCATTAAAAATTCCACTTTAATTCCCACTTCACCTACGTTGACTAGTCACCTGTTTTTTTTACAAATCCCACGGGAACTATGAATGTTTTTCCTTATAACATCCATGTTGATGATGACGATCTGTACATATCGACGACATCGACGAGCTTTCGAGATCTGTGCCCTATAGACGGAGGATTAATTCCAGTCAGTAAAATGACAAGTGCAACTGTCACTGAAATGTCATTTTACTAGTAAAATAGTTAAAAACCCTGTGCGTGCCACGTCACTCACCGAGTCGTCTCGGCAGCCAGCCCTTGACCGTCCGGGCGCGCTCGACGTCCACCAGCACGCGCTTGCCGTCGATCTTCTTGCCGTCGGCGTGCTTGTACGCCGCTGTAACGGGCGCTAGCGTTAGTGACGTGTGCGTGCTCGCGGGACATGCGTACGCCGGGGGAGACGGGTAGGACAAATTAAAAAAAAAACTAAAATATATATGAATAAATATATCGAAGGAACGAATATTGTTTAGCGAAGGAAGAAATATATTATGTAGCGGACAAACTATAACACTTTTTGATTGGTGTTCATTAAACTCAATTACCCCATCATTACAAAATTGTTACTATTGAAAAAAAAATTAAAATATATTTTGTAATAACTAGATATTATGTAGCAGACAACAGTGTGACACTGATGATATTGGTTTACCCCATCGTTCTGACATCGATTACCCCAACCTTGCTATACCAATTTATAACATTAATTACAATTACGACATTAATTACCCCCATAATTTAGACTTGTTACTTTATTTTTTTTAACAATAAATACAGATAAAATTAATTTATAATACAGACAGCATTTTGAATAGCACTTAATACCTCCATTTTTTATAATATTCTTGTCTTGAGGTAGGAATGATATCATTATATTAGGACCGGGATTTTATATAACAAAGCATGTTGGGGCTGAAGGTAACTTAAATTGAAATCATTCGCAAATTATAACAGTAGTTAGAAATTAAATAAAAATATATTTGGCATATAATATATAAAGGCGTACGCATGGAACATCGAAACAAATTATTTTTGTTCGCGTGGATGACATATTCATTATATTTTAGATTTTAAAAATATATTTAAAATATAATAACCATAGACAAACTATATACTCGAGTCTTCACCCGAGCGGTACAGGGAAGGTCCTCTTTGTTGTCTCTCCTCGCACTCTTGTATCGCGGGGGCGAAAACTCAAGTATGTGGTTGATCTATAACTATACAATGTCATGAAAACAGCCACGCGAACCATATAATTAACTATACACAATATTTCATAAAATATCGTGTACGGCTAAACAATCTACAACATTCATAAACAAAAAATAATATATGGGAGCATTTTTTTATAAATTTATTATTACTAAAAATTTACAAAAAATGAACCCATCTACACATTCATATGGTTATAAAAAAGTACACAATACCTACTCTGTGTATACCTACCGACCAAGCCGACAGACGCCATTTTGTTTTTTGGTTCTCTTTTTTAAATCAATTAAACCTTTATAAGACATAGATGAAAAGTACCTACCGTGATTACTACTTACTGTTTTTTTTTTCATTTTTACCCATTAATATCCGTCCGTTCGGTCCTAATACATGATTACTTACGTTTTGTAATTACTTACGCCACATTAGAATTTACCGATAAGTAGCGATGCGCGTCGCGAAGTTATTTCCGCCGCGGAAAATGCCAAGCTGCGTATAGTACGAAGAGACTTGGATAGTGCGTTTAGACTTTGCGATTAAGCTTACACTCGTGCCTAAAGTATGAGTAAAAGTTTCATGCACATTTTGTTTAAAGGTAGCTCGAGGAAACTAATTATAATATTTACCCCCATCAATCTTACATAAATGACCCCAACTTCACAACAGTAATTCAATAAACAGTTCTTAATCCCACAATCTATAAAACTTATTTTTGAGAATGGGGCTCGCTGTGTAAATATGCTGATTTTGTTTTACAGCTGGGACCTCCACATTGAAGAAATGTATTGTCTTTTTCATAATAATTATGTTTTATTTTGAAGATTAATTTAAAATTATGATTGTTAACTAGTTTCTGTCCATTTTTGAAAATAACATAGATACAGAACTGCTGGTATAGTGCTTTTACCCACTCTCTTCGTACTATACAGTCATAGCCATATTTATAAATGTATGGAGTTGGCAGTATGAAATTGAAGAAATTAGATTTATTTTTGATCATTTAAAAATATATTGCTATATACTTAATAAGAGTAACATACTAGCGTCGTACATTTACACCTAATTATGTAATCAGCTGAAATACCAACAATTATATTTTGTATACTTTTGAAAAGTAATACTGGTAAGCACAAGTGATAAAAATAAATTAAACATGAGATTTCTCAAGCCTGTGCCTATTCTAGCACCAAGTTTAGTAAGGTATGTTTATTACCACCATTTCATTACTCAATTCATACATTTATAAATGAGGCAGTGCAAGGCATAGTCCACGGCAACATAATCCAAACACCAAACTTTACCTGGGGCGCATTTTTTACTTACGTCACCATTTTGCGCACAATTAAAACATAATAACCAAAAAATACTTCTTAATTACAACAAATTGCTTACTTTTACTTTATGGAATATCATTATATTTCATTCTATTCCTTTAAAAAGTAAATAATATAACAAAACATATATAATTAAAATGTTATACTTATCTTTTCCAGGTAAAGCGACGGCCTATAAAATTCTATACCATTCAATAAACCTAGCAAACTTGCTAAAATTAACTAGACCTGTTTTATTACTCAAAAAAAAAAAATCGATGTACTGTTCCAATTACTTGCTCCTATAGTTAAAATTATTTGCTGTATATAAATCCTAACAATTGGCAATAAATTGCAATTATATATCCAAAAGGCTTGCTTTCAACTTACGCTATCCTGATATAATTGTAAAAATATTTGTTTTTCATTTAATACTACCATCAAAAACGGACATTTTATAATATACTGATAAGTTTTTGATTGATTTTGAAACATATCTGTGTGCTCTATTGCCTTAGTCGTTTGACGGATAACAACATATAAGTAGATTCGTTTTACCCCTTTGGAATGACATGGGGTAAACTATGTTATTTCTGATTTGTATGGAGTGATATGGGGTAACCTATGCTATCTCGAATTCCCCATAGAGTTTTAACGCAAATTAATTTTTATCGATAACCTTGCATGTATCTTACCACCACATTATAACAGATATTTACCACCTTACCACCACAATTAATGTTTCATTACATTCGTCTCAGTTGTACGGGAGCGACATGGGGTAACCTATGCTATCTCAGATTACCCCATAGAAACTTTTTTGAACATGAATTATTATTCATAGCCTTGTATGTTTCATTACATTCGTCTTAGTTGTATGTAAGTAACCTATGTTTCTCGATTTCCCCATACAATTTTAATGCAAATAAATTTTTATTGATAACCTTGTATGCTGGCATCTTACCACCACATACAAACCTAGTAAATAACGCCGCTATCTCGTATGTGTACGGCTGGGTCTGTGGTCTGGATAGAGAAAACCACGCATTAATCAAACAACACTGGCTCAGGCGGACGTGGGTTTTGATTCACAACCTTTTTGGAGAACATACAACTGCGAAATTTGGCTGTCACACTGCCGTGCGCCCTCCCGATATTGAACAAGTAATTGTCATCACATACAACAAGTAATAGTTTTATTTTGAGCACTATTTAAAACCAATATTAACTGACTTAATTTTCAAAAACCTTTACAATTAAGTTTGATTTAATTAATTATTTAATTGCTATTTCCTTTTTTATTACTTTAGAAATTGTTGTTTGCCGGAAATGGTTGAATGCATAATTATAATGTTAATCTGTGTATTCTCAACAAATAAATAAATATTTTTTTAATAGTGTATTAAAATATATTTAAAAAAATAGACAAATAAATAAATGAAAGCCAAAAAATAAATGGAGGGGTGTTATTTATTAGTTTACTTGTATGTTGTAGTTTGATTGTATGGAATAGATGAAATTGATGCAATTTCTTTTAAAATCAAGATGGTATATAAATTTTAGTGAAGTTAAAAAAGAAACAATTTTATTTTCATAAAAGTCAATGTTCATAAAATAAAAAAAAAACCATTGTATGAGTAACATAGAGTTCTATTTTTTTTTAAATAGAATGTTTGCCATATCTTTTAAATATGACCAATATACCCATTCCCCTCCAACTAGTCAGGAAAGACTTTATTAGGAGTGGGTATGACAATAGACCAACAGAGCAAGGATCAAACCACCACCCCTTGGTGATGAGTCCTCTCTTACCATTGAGCTATTGAGGCTCTGAATATAAGTTTTTAAAAGTGCTAAAATAAAACAACATTCAAGAAAAAAGAACATAAATGTTTTTCGGATTGCTCCAAAAAGGTTTGAATGTCTCTAGATTCAATTTGATATGTTATCATAACTTAAAAAAAAAAAAATTACCACAATTTCATTTAAAAACAAACTTTTTTAATATAATTATGATAACATAGCAATGATATCCAATTTGAAAAAAAAAATATTTCAAGAAAATCAATGTGTTTCAACGAGAAACTTGGCTTCATCACAACCTGCTACTTTTTATAAAATTTCATTATTTTATAAAATCCAAGGAAACCAAATCTGTACACTAAATATTTGTTTGAAAAAAGAAAGAATGAAATGTGTCATCTATTAATAGTATTATAAAGAGTAAGTGAGTTTGGTGTTAAGGTGTAATCTCTCAACATATTGAGCTAATTTAGAAAGTTGTTTAGTTTTTAGTCTGAAATAGTTCAGCAAACCACAAAGTTGAAGTGGCTGAAGTGAACATTTGCAGTGGAACCAAAGTTACTGACATAGCTCAATGAGTCTCAAAGCTGAAGTGGCAATGGACAGCACATAGTTCGAAGAGCTGATGGGCGTTGGGGTTCCAAGTTGCTGGAATGGTGACCCCGCACTAGTAAACATAGTGTTGTTCGACCCCCCACCAGGTGGACTGCTGACATCAAGCGAGTGGCAGACATTCGCTGGCTGCAGGTGGCTCAGTATCGTGATGTTTGGAAGTGCCTACAGAAGGCCTATGTTCTGCAGTAGATGTCCATCGGCTAATATGATGACAGTAATGATGGGACAGTCAAGTCAAGGGTTAATTGAATACGGCTCTTCCTTGATCTTGATGTCCAGTGCAGTGTTAGTCTAGGACAGAGGACATTAAGGGTTGCAAGAAGCCGCTGAATGCTGATGTCTCGAAACTGATGCGTTTGGAAGTCCATGCAAGAGGCCTATGTCTAGCAGTGGACATCCATATGATGATTATAGGCTATACTTAATTTCATATTCCCATAGGGTAAGGTTGCACTGCAGTAACAGCTAGACCCAGACCTACATTTGTTGGTATCATTGTGTACAATCGTTCTCCTGCTGGACCCAATTGGATCCAATCAGTGTGGAATCTGACATTTTTACTCTATTGTAGGAAATAAGAGTCTGAGATGGATATGATGGACCATGTTGGCTCGTGCCGACGCTAGGTGGCGCGACTTGTTTCCGTAAAGAGTAGGGAGTTAGAGAGGGGTACCGATCAGTTGGCGGGAACGACTTGCGATTTAAGGCGCTTGTCGTTCGGTATGCCCGTGGCGTTCGAGCTGTGCATATTACTTGTAATGTAATACTTGGGATGCTTCATGGGATACTTGGGATAGGCGGGGAGAGTAACTTGAGTGTAAGTGTTAACTGTCAAGGGATCCCTTCACCCTACACACAACGTTTACAAGTGCGTGACTCCACTCAAAATTATTCTCTGCCATTCTAGGGTCTTATTTTGGTTACAGTTTGATTTGTTAATTAAGTTGATCTGACAAATGTTGTGAATCATAACCTTTGTTCGACATTGGTTTCTTATTTTTGTAATCGACTTCTGAGTCTGCTAAAACTGGAGTTATTGAGGCTAATGGTATTTGTGATGAAAGTGTTAAATGTACAGACTTGGTTTGTATGTTGGTAGTTATATTAAGTGCCTGGTTGCGGTGACGCCACGGTTCTCCAGACGGTAGGTGGTGTAGAGCTCTTCAACTTACAGTGCATGTCTCTCTCGTGCTCGTACTCTATGAAGGCATACCCGCGCGGCTTGGCGTTGTCTTTGTTAAACACCATGTATATCTGGACAATATCATCATTATTATCAGTCTATTTTAATGAACAATAAAGCGAGGAGATAACGAGATATGTAGAAGAACCAAAGTCACCGACGTAACTCAATGAGTCGCGAAGCTAAAGTGGCAATGAACGGGCCACAGAGTTCAAAGAGCTGATGGATGTTGAGGTCCCAAGGACTCCACATTGGAAAACACTTCATTAGTCAACCCCACTAGGTAGAAAACATTAAGCGAGTTGCAAGCTGCCGGATACTGGCAGCTCCAGATCATTTTGTTTGCAAGTCCATCCAAGAGGCCTATGTCCTGTCCTGCAGATGTTAGATTAGGGTATATAAATGGAATATGGGTATAATGATGATGTAGGCCTCCCTCTGTGTAAGAGAGATGTGCATCCTTAACCCTTGACTACAATCTCACCTGATGGTAAGTGATGATGCAACATAAGATGGAAGCAGGCAATGTTAGGTGTAGGATAAAATTCTACACCTTTCAGTTTCAATATGACATTGTACCAAAACATTACATAGTGCGGTGGTACATCTTTGCCGGTTCAGTTGATATAGCACAGGGGTAATAATAGTATTAAAAAATTTCTTGAAAGTAAGTAAAACTAAATTTTTCATGATTGTCAATCGTGATCCTGTCCGGCTATGCACAGGTGCTATGTAGTATGTATGTATTATATGCAATAATTATGTATGTAGTACTCACTTTTTTAATAGGTCCATATGTTTCAAACTCTCTCCTGAGCTTGGACTCTGATGTGTCATAGTTCTGTAAGAAACACAAATTGTTTATAAAGTTGTTCATTATCAAAATCCCTGCAGTATAGAAATTAGGTCAATTTGGTCAATTTACATCAATACATTACTTAACTCTATAGCACAACAGCAAATATTAACAGATTTTACAGAACAACTCCTGTTAAGTGTGTAATTTACAGGTATTGTCTTTGTCATCAATACTCATTTTTATATACAGGATGTCCGGAAATTAATGGTAGATATACCACCTAATAACTTATCTAAAACTAATTTGAATAATTTTCCAAAAATCCCTAATGACCAAGTGCTATTTTTTCTTTGGATTTTTTAAAAATTTTTTTCTTGAATCAGTTTTTTCAATTAAGATTTTAAAATTCTGTTGTAATTAAGATTTTAAAAATCTGATTTTTGTAAAACATTGCGGATTAAATTACCAATGTACCCTAATACAACTTTTAAAAATAAGCTTGAAAGCTTCTTCTACAAAACATACATTTTATTTGTTTTATAGAAGAAGCTTTGAATGCAATAATTATTTTTCTTTCATTAAGATGACCAGATTTAAAAAAAAATCCTGTAAAAAAATATATGAAGCTGAAGTTTTAAAAACTTGTACACTTATCGAGGTTTATATATTAGTATAAAACTTGTGTTTATTATTTGTAGTTACAAAGTGGCTGGTAAAATGCATGACAGGTGCTGAATTTACAATAGAAAAAAAAAATATTCAAACCTTTTTCTTCAAAATGTATTATAATATCTGCCCATTTGTTTTTAAATAACCTACTAAGTAAAATATTTTTATTTATTTCTGATTTTTCTGGAATAAATAGTAGCCATGTTCAATTTATCTTTATACCAAATTTCATCCCGTTTAATTGAATTAAGCTGTAAATAAAACATAACATTCATAGATAACATAATTTCCTTTCTCATGTATAATGTTAGTATGGATTGCCTCTATCTTTGTCCATCAGTTTATTATAACACTAAACAAAAAAGAACTCACAACTCTAGCGACAAACAGTGTCTTGAAAGGGTCCCCCGTTACTGGCACATTGCTGGTGGGGTCCCACATGGCTATCTCCTGCTCCAGCTTGTACGCAGTCTGCTCCGCTCTCTCCCTCCGTCTCCTCTCCAGCCGCTCTTCCCTCGTCTCCACTCTGGTCGGAGGTGGAGTCTCTGATGGGTGCTGGAAAGTAACAGATTTCAATTTAATTTTAAACTGTGAAAAGATGGAGAGGGAGGTTAGTGAAGACAAGTGGAGTCTGTTACTGAAGTTAAACTGTCTGTTTTACTTTAGTGATACACTTATTTTACTAAAATACTTTTTTGAGTAGTTGAATGGTGTAAAAAAACAGTAAATAATTTGTAGTTTAGTATAAGATATCTAATCAAGTTCATTTACTCAAAAAATTACAATTTTGTTTGTGAATATTATTTTGTCCAAACAAACAAGCAAATAGTACTTGTAGAGCTTACTGTGCCGTGGGAGACTAACATTCCGAAGGACCACAGTATAAAAGTGAATAAATATTATGACCTAACAAATTAACTAACTAAAAATGGCTATGTAGAAGTAGTAGTCCTTAAAGACCTTGGCCTCTCTAGAAGTGCAGCTAGTTCTATATTATAATGAGTATCCAAAGCTGCTCTAATAGAATCTTATCAAATTTAGATAGGTAGGGAGAACAACACAAGCAGAGAACGGGGAGTGTTGATTGATTGTAAAGGAATTCCTTAACCCTACATCCTGTAGTCACAAGTTCAGGACTCTGCTCGGAGTTTTTCTCTCTACCACACAATGGACCCAGCACCTGCATGGTGAATCTATGGTGAATCTATTCGTCTCATAAGTAATTAGTCTGGAGTCTCCATGGACCTATCCTATTTTAACCAAATCAGTTCAGTGGCTTGGCCGTGAATAGGTAAGAAAAAGACAGAATTACTTTCGCATTTTTAATACTAGTATGGATTTCTACCAAAGCTTAATTTCCGTGAGTCTCATCTTGATGAGATGGTAAACTTACAAATTTAATCGATTGTAAAAGCTAACTGGAATTTGTGGGGATATGTTTTATTAGTACCTATCAAATAGTATTGTGTTATTTCATTTTCCGTAAGGGAAATATTAATTATTAAAGTTAAAAAAAAATGAGCATCCAATTGAACTAACCTCAAAAATATGGAGGAAGGAGCCGACGCCATCGTACCCTTTCTGTTTCTTCTCGTGAGGAAGCTTCGCCGCGGGTGGCAAGTAAGGTATGGGGTCCCGCGCTGCGAAGAGCGCGAGCAGATTGGGCGGTAGAAACTGCGTCATAATTAGTTATATCACCTATTCACCACGCCGAATAAATGCATTTATTATTTACACTAACATTACTTCGTACAATTCACTAGAAACTAAACTTATATTTGACCTAAATGAATGTTCACTTGATTGCAGTTTTATTATAATAAATTATTATATTCTTATAATTTTATCACCATTTAATTCTCAATTTTCTAGACTTATTCAATAATGTAAAGCATAGTACGCCATTTTGTTTGATTGAATTTTATTTTTGTTGACGTCTCGTGTGACGTCTGACCACAGATTAATAGCCAGTATAAGTGTATTATCTATGTTAATAGATACGTCTGACGAAACACGATACTAACCACAGAATAATAGATATTTAAGCGTGAAAATTTATAGCTGTCGTCACCAATGCCCTCTGCATTTGCAGTCAATGTCATAGACTACATAGATTTTTTACTCAGAGGAATACTTAAAGATAAATGGAATTTAACGAAAACCTGTTTTCGCGTTGAAATGTTAAAAATTATTATTTGGTAGTGTTACACCCTTGGAGAACACGTTATACCGTCGGTACCGATCACTATCACTATCGTTCATCGATCACTATATCACTATCGTTAACATTTTCTGATAGTAGTAGTCTTCAAAAAATAAGAGCCGTTCCACCAATTCCTCTGCTTATGACTTCGGGCACCATTAGGCGATGCTTCTGCTCTCGCTCAAAACCCTATGACAATAATAACCGGCCAAACCAAGTGCAGTGTTTGGTTTAGTAGATTAACCCTAGCCAGCCTACATAAGAGACAAGACAACTAGCAACCACACAAACCAATAAATAATACTGTAACACAAACAATCACTTTATTTGCTCAATCATTAAATAAATTCGCGAATGCAAAATATTACCAACATGATAATTACACCAGAAGTGACTAACACGAAAGTAGTGATAACAATACAATTATAGTTTCGTCCAAGACAGGTGTTCTCGCCGCGCAACGGGCCCCTGATCGTGAACGGCGGCTGGCGGGCCGGCCGTTGACTGTCAATTGGTTTCAATGATTCTATCGTCATTGTTTATTGTAATAATGTTTGGTATACTGAAAGAAAAGTTAAATTATTATAAATTACTAATCATCGATATAAATCGTTAGACGGCCCCTCCATACTAAATAACGCACAATTTTATGTCATTACCCAAAGACGTGCACGCACATCTTATCTTAGTACCGTAGTAACAAGCACATGCTGTGAGTGGACGTGGACTTAAAAAAATATTTACTGTATTTTTTTAAACTTTGATCCCTTAATTATGCCTTCGTTTTTCATTTTGGAAGTGTAAAAACACAAGCCACAACGTGAGAAATGTGTTACGAGTGATGACGTACTCAATGTGCGAAACCAATGACAATTCCGCGACGCTTTGAGGCCCATCTAACTATCTTCGATCGATGTTACTAATAGTACAAGATATGGCATAAGAAACATATACCTACTCTATTTTTTTATTTATTTGGGATGAGAAATAAATGATTCTAAACATTCACATTCATTACAAATACTTCGTGAGAGCCGTGATAGCCCAGTGGATGTGACCTCTGCCTCCGACTCCAAAGGGTGTGGATTTGAATCCGGTCCGGGGTAAGCACCTCCAACTTTTCAGTTGTGTGCATTTTAAGAAATTGAATATCACGTGTCTCAAACGGTGAAGGAAAACATCGTGAGAAAACCTGCACACCAGAGAATTTCTTAATTCTCTGCGTGTGTGAAGTCTGCCAATCCGCATTGGGCCAGCGCAGTGGACTATTGGCCTAACCCCTCTCATTCTGAGAGGAGACTCGAGCTCAGCAGTGAGCCGTATATGGGTTGATAACGACGACAAATACTCTCCATTTCTAAATAATTATTTTTTAATTAAATTTATTTAATATAGTAGCGGTCAAGCAAGCTTTGACTAATTCCCTAGCCCTATCCTATTCTACTTCTACCCTACACCTACCCTACCCTACCCTTACCCTACACCAACACTACACCTAGCCATCCTTCTCCTAGCCTACCCCTATCCAACCCGATCTCTGCCCCTACCGCTACTACTATTACTACCACTACTACTATCAAATCCTTTCTCTTTATAATATTAGTAAATATAACAAATGGGGGTATATTCTAATGCCGGATCTAGACCACGTGTGACTAAAAATACCTGTAATAATTTAAAAGTGCAAGAATCCAAAAGAAACAAATATTGTCTATGGAATTCATTTCTGTCCCATTTACTTCTACTAATTTACGCGGTATTTTTGAAATGGTGCATTATTTAAGTTGGACAATAATAGATTATTAAGTAATATCCTAAGTAAGATAAATATAATATATGTGCATAATATAATTTAAGTATAATATCACAAGTAATATACCCCGGTATACCTAATAATATCATAGTACCATAATTACTCACATAAAAACTGTAGTTTCCGTTTTGGTATCAATGGATATCACAATTTAACCTGTATTATTTTTTAACATAAAATAAACAAAACTTTCACGGCTTTTTGTAAACGATTTAAAATTAAACGACTTATGAGTTACACGTTGGATTAGTTTCAGCGCGTCTATTGTTTAAATTTTGTATTTATTTCTTGATTTCACTGTAAAATTTTAATATTTGTAATACTTGAAATAATTTCTTACATTTGTCACTCACTGTCTTGTTGCAAAATTTAGAGAGTCAGTACTTTACTTCGTAAACGTTACATAATAAATGTCTGTTCAAGATGTGGACAAAGAAGTCAATAGACAACTAATAAGACTAATATGCTCATAGACTTATCTTGTACCGAATCGTAAATCTATGAATATACTAATACGAGTACTTGAGAGAGCTCCTTGGAGTAATATATTCTTTGGTTGTAAGCTTGTTGTAAGCATAGATACGACAGATAAAGGATTGTGATTTACGAGTCGGTACAGTTCGGCCCTAGATCAATTATGTTGTATGGTGTATGTACTCTACTACTCTCTCGTACCTACGCAATTATGGCCCGGCCGCTCAGAAATTGCGTTTCTGACAGATTTTGTGATCGAATGGGCGAAGTCACTTTGAACGTACAAAGTTAATGAACTGCGCTGTTTCAAGGTTATGCCGACTGTTTGTATTTGTAAAGATGAGACAAAAAATATGTTTGTCCCATTCGATCATAACCTGTTAGAAACGCAATTTCTGAGCGGCCGGAGTTTAAAATGCATAAGATGACCTACGAATTTGACATTCAGTCTCAGTGCCTGGTAAGTCATCAGATTGCGTGGCCAATGATATGGATTGGTCGCTAGCTATGGGTTAAGTTTTAAAGTTAGCATAACTTAGCGAGCGATGCTCAGGATATTTCAACGAGATACAATCCGAAAAGAGGAGAGCCGCAGAATCTAAGTCATTGATTTAGCTCAGCGAGTCGTGAAGTGGCAATGGCCAGTGGGCGGGGCACATTGTTCGAGGAGCTGATGGGCGTTTAGGTCCTGAGGCGCTGGAATGGCGAGCCCCCACTTAGTGGATCAGCAACTGCAACCGGGATGTTGATGGTCGAGATCGTGTTTGTAAGTCGGTTGTCAATAATGATGACGTTTGTGATGATGTTGGTGATGATGATGATGATGATGGTAATGATGACGATGATGATGGTGATGATGATGACGATGATGATGATGGTGGTGATGATGATGATGATGGTAATGATGACGATGATGATGGTGATGATGATGACGATGATGATGATGGTGGTGATGATGATGATGATGGTAATGATGACGATGATGATGGTGATGATGATGACGATGATGATGATGGTGGTGATGATGATGATGATGGTAATGATGACGATGATGATGGTGATGATGATGACGATGATGATGATGGTGGTGATGATGATGATGATGGTAATGATGACGATGATGATGGTGATGATGATGACGATGATGATGATGGTGGTGATGATGATGATGATGGTAATGATGACGATGATGATGGTGATGATGATGACGATGATGATGATGGTGGTGATGATGATGATGATGGTAATGATGACGATGATGATGGTGATGATGATGACGATGATGATGATGGTGGTGATGATGATGATGATGGTAATGATGACGATGATGATGGTGATGATGATGACGATGATGATGATGGTGGTGATGATGATGATGATGACGATGACGACGACGACGACGATGATGATGATGATATATTTTGATAGTTTTCAATAATAAGAGTGAAATAAAAAACAAAAAAAAAAAAAAAAAATCTTTAATATAGATACAAAAACGAAATACATTTTAATTTTATAAAATCTTACAAGGCACAAGTACTTAAAAATGTCTTTCTATTCAGGGCAAGAGTATGGCTTTATATGACAAAGCTATAACTTGGCAAATTCGTTCGTAACACTTCCGGGGGCGTGCGTAGCGATGAATGAAAAACCCACGACTGATGCACGCCACTTCCCCGCATGCACGATTTCACACCCGCGCAGTTTTTCCCCCCGTCGCCCGCATATCATGGGATTGTAGTCAACAAACTTGCCAGACTATAGTGAGTGAAGTACAGCCATGTTTATTCATGGTTGTAGTAATGACAAGCACATGAAACATTCACATCAAAGGACATGTCCCAATTTTGTATGGAGGCTGGGCCTTTACTCCGAATGTCTACTAAGCAGAAGAAAATATTTTTATCTTAAAATAACATAAAATATAATCTTAAAATAACATAAAATATAGGGCTGTTTTGAACACTTTTACTGTATTGTCTATATTTAATTTGTAGATAGCAAAACAAAAAAAAATATTTATCTAATTAATGCGGGTTCCAAAAATTCTGAAAATTATTTTCTCAACAGCAATTTGTATCTTCTATCCGTAAAAAATACTTTCGCCCTGCTTATAAATTATAAATAATAAAGACCCATTTTGGGACATGTCCTTTAATATTTAAACAATATTAATTTCGTGTAGTAGGTGCGAGTATATGGAATAAAGGTCCGAAATACATCGACATTAATTAATAAAAGTCAAGTATTAAAAAACTTAATTTAAAACTCATGTATTTTTTAAAATTTTCCAAACGTCAAAAACGCTGTCGTCCATTTTGTGACGTCACACTGTTACTTCATGTACTAAACGTCAAACTATTGACTAATGTTTTTGTCAAACGCTCCGTTTGCAAGGGATTTGTTACAGTGACGTCATGAAACAGTTGAAATATAGACTGTCATGGCCGACAGGCGTTTTGGCGCGTTTTGTCAAAAACATATTTAAAAGTTAAATTTTCATGTAATCACGTCTTAAAAAAATATAAAAAAAATCTATCTAGTAGAACGATAATTTTAGAACATAAAAAAAATGTTAACTAGCCTATTGTAAATATTCTCAAAAAACTACCATTACAGTTCATCTAGATAGTTTTTTGTTATAAATAAAAATGGCTTAACACAAATAATACTAATAAAAAGCTAAGCAAACCAACAGATAACAATTATTCCAAATAAAATTAATCAACAGTTATACAACAGATTTAACTAAAATAATAATTCGTATACCGCACGCTCCTGGCAGGCAGTGACATACTAAATAGCATATTACCAATCGTCATCATTATCAACCCATATTCGACTCACTGCTGAGCACGAGTCTCTTCTTAGAATGCAAGGGGTCAGGCCAATAGTCCAGCACGCTGACCTAATGCGGATTAGCAGACTTCACACACATAGAGAATTAAGATAATTCTCTGGTTTCCTTGCGATGTTTTTCCTTCACTTTGAGACACGTGATATTTAATTTCTTAATATCAATACATATAATAGGCTACTCGCCTGCTGTACAAAACTAAAAAGATTTTTTGCTTATAGGCAGTTTAGATGCCTAGAAACTCTAATCACATTTTTATTTGTGAAAATAATCACGTAATTGTAATATTTTTATAAAACAAAATTGTATTTTGATCACGACACCGCAAACGCCAATCATCAAACTGTGAC
Source organism: Bicyclus anynana (assembly GCF_947172395.1). NCBI lineage: Eukaryota > Metazoa > Arthropoda > Insecta > Lepidoptera > Nymphalidae > Bicyclus > Bicyclus anynana. Next base: position 7,364,528 of record NC_069109.1, read on the forward strand.
GTCATTCGCTACAAGGCATCGGTTTGTGATTGGCGCTTGCGGTGACGTGATATATCACATCTTTCCTCTAAAATCAATCTCAAAATTTTATATACATATTTTTTTATTATTATTAATTTTTTTACTGGTTTTATTATAGACGGGACAAAATAAAATATAGCTTATAATACTTCCATAATTCAGTTTAAACACTGTTTACAAAAGAGGCAAGCAGCCTATTATATAAAATTGAAGTCTGTCTGATTTCAGAATAACTATGTTTCTGAGTGCTTACAGTTTATATGACATTAAAACACAAACAAGCTTTCTTGAAAATTTCGTGTTAAATAGACAGCTTTCTGTTTGTCCAGGCTAATCTCTGAAACGGTTGAAACGATTTGGATGGGAATTTCATTGAAAGATAGATAAGGATATTGAGCAACATAAAGCGTACGTTTTATCTTTAAAAAAAGCATTGGGATTTACAAAAGAAACTGAATATCACAAGGACAAAGTAGCGAGTAGACAGTATAAAATATTATTTTTCAACATACTCTTAAGTTACTACCGATCGAATTTCGACATCTTAATAATTAAAATTTCAGTAAAATAAACAAGAAGAAATGTGTCCTCAATATTGTAAGAACATTTAAAGGTTGCCTGCTTAATAACATTATTATATCTGGCAACCCCACAGTTGCAGTGTGGGGTTGCCAGATATAAACAGTTAATTAATGTAATACAAATACCGTCATCAGTTATTTAGTCTATAATGACAAATGAAAGCTTATTTTATGCATAATTTAACTGTATTATTATATAACTTTGATCTAGTTCACAGTTTCCTAGATTTTGTATGAAAAATGTGTCTGGCTGCTATTTAACTAGGCAACCTATTTGGAATGTGTCACTGTGAATCTATCATTTATCTTGTCACTTATAAATAACAGATGGGTATGTACTTCTAATGTACTTCTAATGCCTGCTCTCAGACCAGAAGATCAAAACAGTGTAAAAAATCTCATTTATTTATGTAATCTTGCAGGTGTCGTTCGCTTCGTTGTTCTTCTGAGGCTTCTCTGGTACACCTTCTGACTGTGAACAGAGTACACCCATCAATACATATATATAAAATTGAAGTGTTTTTCTGTGATTTCAAAATTGATTCTGTGTTTATATAATGATTTATTTATTTTGCTATCATCCGCGAAAAGTCGACGAACCCATGCGACAACGTCACCCAGGTCCGGCAAAATACTCTCTACGTACGTTTCACCCCGAAACCGGAGCATACTCAGGAGATGTTGACTCTACAACGTGCAATTGCAAAGTTGACTTTGCAATTGCACGTTGTAGAGTCAACTTTTCGCGGATGATAGCAAAATAAATAAATCATTATATAATCATGATGAACTTCCGCAAAGTAACGCCTGCTTCTATCCAATATTGATTCTGTGTTTTTTCAAGATAGTTTGACACAGTATTAAAAAACACTGACACTTTTAAAAGGTTTTTGTCAGTCTGTTTTTATTTATTTGTTAATTAAATCAAGGTCATGGGATACTTTTTGTTGCGAAACTAAAATCAGAAGAGGGTGAAACAGTTTGTTTGGAAAATCGTTCATTTTTCAAGTTACAATTAATAAAATTTTGGGTGGGGGTAGAGTAGTGTAGAGTAGGGATAGGTAAGAAGTGGACATAAGTCAAAGCGAAGTTTGACCGGGCCTGTTAGTATTTTTATAAATTCTACCCCTAAAAGGTTAAAAAGGGGTTGAAGTTTTTTTAATATAAATCGTTCATGTTTTTGAGTTATATTTTTGTGCGGACCATTTGTTATAAATACATAAAACATGCGAAAATATTAATGGAAGGGGTAATAAATAGGGGTTGAAAGTTAACATCGATTAGCACGCGGACGAAATCGCGGACGTCCGCTAGTCTATCCTAATATTATAAAGAGAAAAGATTTTATAGTTTGTTTGTGTGTTTGTATGTAACGAATAGGCTCCGAAACTACTGACCCAATTTGAAAAATTCTTTCACTGTTCTGAAGCTACACTATCCCTGAGTGCTATACGCTATATTATATTTAAAAAAAAAATAGAAATCATTTGTAAAACTTCAGTAATGTAACCCAAGACGTAAAAAAATTACTTGAAATATTGTTCAAATCGCGTGCGCCGCAAAAACATTTGGGGTAGGGGTAAGGGTGGGGGTAGTGTAGATGTAGGGTAGAGACAGGGTTGGGTAGGGGTAGAGATGTAAGGTGAGAGTAGAATAGGATAAGACAAAGTGAAGCTTGATCGGACCGTTAGTCTATATTGATATTATAAAGCTTAAGAGTTTGTTTATTTGTTTGCTAGAACGGGCTAATCTCTGGAACTACTGGTCCGATTTGAAAAATTGTTTCAGTGTTAGATAGCCCATTTACCGAGGAAGGCTATAGGCTATATATTATCTCTGTATTCCTACAGGAACGGGAACCACGCGGGTGAAACCACGCGGCGTCAGTTTGTATACAATAAACAGATGTTACCGTATCTCTGTCGAGGTAGGGCACAGGCCTCCGCAGTAGGCGCGCCAGGGCTCCGCGCCGGTCCTGAGCCTTCGCTGCGGGCTGGAGGGGAAATATTGTGAAGCATTGTCTAATCAACAGGCACTAAACCACATCATCATCATATTCGTCCACTGCAGGATATAGGCCTTCTGTGGGCACTTCTAAACATCACAATCCTGAGTCGCCTGCAGCCAGCTAATGTCTGCCACTCGCTTGATGTCCTCAGTCCACCTGGTGGGGGGTCGACCAACTCTGTGCTTTGTAGTGGGACCCCAACGTCCATCGGCTCTTCGAACTACGTGCCCCGCCCATTGCCACTTCAGCTTCGCAACTCGCTGAGCTATGTCAGTGACTTTGGCTCTTCTGCGGATCTCCTAATTTCTGATTCGATCACGCAGAGATACTCTTTCCATCGCCACGTAAAAATGAACTTTTATGTATTTTTTAATTTAACTATTTCAATACCGGTACCCTAAGTACATTTAATGAATCTCGGGATCCCGAGATTGCATTTAATGAATCCCGAGATTGTAGTTAATGAATCACATCCACATCTCCTCTACATTCTCCAGTCTAAAATATACCTTATGGAGCATAATTTCGTTTTACTTAAAAGTGTTGCCAAGCTCGAGGTGTGCGCGCTCTCAAGTAGATATTGCAGTAGACAAAAACTGGCGAGATGTACATTTCGTCCCGATATTCTGTGAACTAAAGACTAATTAAAATATTAGCCTATAATTCACAGATTAAGAATATTAGGAACAAGTTAAGAATATTAGGAACAAGTTAAAAACCTTCTGTACTTTCTCATGAATAAATAAATTATTATTATTATTATACATGCATTCTACTCTCACGCCCGGTACAAAATAAATATATATAAAAGCCAAAGGGAAAATAAATAAACTTACTTAAATACACAAAATAAATAAACTTAAATATATATTACATAAATACATATATGCACCGGGCGGAGGATTCACCCCGGCAGGGAGACCAAACGGCCGGGGGTCAGGGCGACAGGTGGAGAAACCGGCGGACTATCCTAGCCGAGTCCAGCAAGACCGCTTTTTGCATCTTGCCTGCGAGCGAACTGCCACGGAACCCCAGCCGCCTCAGATGGTGAGCGAGGCTGACTGGGATCAAACCGTTGGCAGATATGACGATGGGGATGATTTCAGTGGACTCCACATGCCACATGGCGGTAACCTCGTGAGCCAGATCTAGATATTTACGTTTTTTCTCTGTCTCAGCTCTCACAAGGTTCTCGTCATATGGAATTGTGATGTCCACTAAAAACACCCTCGACTGTGCCCGGTCCAACACCACGATGTCAGGCTTATTCGCAAGAATAGTCCTGTCCGTGATAATGGACCGGTCCCAATAGAGCCGGACTCCGTCGCGTTCAAGCACTGGCACCGGTGTGTACTTGTAATAAGGCAACCTCTGGTCCAGGAGACCGTACGTCAGAGCAAGCTCTTGGTGAAGGATTTTGGCTGCTTGGTTGTGTCTGTGCAGATACTCAGTGTTGGCAAGAGCTGAACAACCCGAAAGGACATGTCTGAGTGACTCGCCGGGATGGCGACAGGCTCGACAGATGTCGTGAGTGCCATCCTTCAGAATGTACTTTCGGTAGTTCCGCGTCTTTACCACCTGATCTTGTATCGCAAAGACAAACCCTTCGGTTTCCCCAAAGAGGTCACCGAAGCGCAGCCACTGCACAGACGCTTTTTTACTGACATGGGGCTCATGAAGAGCCTTAAAAAAGCGTCCGTGCAGCTCCTTCCCCTTCCATACGGTCTCCCGGTCAGAGATGCTCTGTACCACTGGTTTTTGCCATTCGCTGTTGGCCAAGGATAGCGGGGTGAGTCCTTTATCACATGCTATGACTTCTGTATGCATCGGGGACTCCCTTTTCGTCTCGAAGTAGGTCCTGAGGCTGCATATCTCCCGATTGTGCATGGTCTTGGCGCTAAGTAGGCCTCGACCACCACACTTTCGGGGGACATACAATCTCATGACAGACGATTTTGGGTGATGCATACGATAGAGAGTCATAGTCGTGCGGACCCTTCTATCCAGGACGTCTAATTCGGTCTGAGTCCATCTGAGCACGCCAAAGGTGTACATGAGAACAGGCATGACCCAGCCGTTATAAGCTCGAATCTTATTGGCGCCCGACAAATAACTTTTACAGATCTTTGTCAGACGTCGATAAAAACCCTCGCAAACTGACTGTTTCATGTCCGCCTCTTGCACCCCTATAGATTGTGACATGCCCAGATACCGGTAAGATTCAGTTTCAGAAAGGGTCTTGATGTTAAGCAGGTCAGGATTGATCCCGACCGTATGAGTGACCTGACCCCTCTCCACATGCAAGACCGCACACTTGTCTAGTCCTAGCTCCATTCTGATGGAATTACTGAATCCCGTGGTGAGATTCAGTAATTCCTGCAGTCGGGTAGCATTGGGCGCTAGCAGTTTGAGGTCGTCCATGTAGAGAAGGTGAGGCACTTTTGTCCCTCCTCTCCGAAACTGAAAGCCTGTTCCCGAACCCTCTAGTAATGTACTGAGAGGATTCAAGGCCAAGCAAAACCATAGTGGACTCAGACAGTCACCCTGGAAGATACCCCGGCGTATCCTAATCCGGTCATCGGCAGCCGCCAACCGCTCGCCATGGAGACAAAGGATCGTGCTCCATTGCCCCATACATGACCGGAGGAAGTCTTGAACTGTACAATCGATTTTGTACAGCTCAAGGACCCTCAAGAGCCACGAATGAGGCACCGAGTCGAATGCCTTTTTATAGTCAATCCAGGCTGCGGCAAAATTCCGGCGGTTGCGCTTGACCAATTGGCCCGCGACGGAGTCGATGAGAAGGAGCTCCTTGGTACCACGACTACCACCCCGACATCCGTTCTGAGCCCCAGACATGATGTTATTATCGTCTACATGACGAGTTATCTTAGAGCTCAGAACGGATGTCAGTGTCTTATAGATGGTAGTAAGACACGTGATGGGGCGGTATTTTGAGGGATCTACGGTGTCGGTGGTCTTTGGAGCTAAATGAGTGATCCCGGTGGTGAAAAGGTTCGGGAGTGTCCCTTGCTCGAGAGCCTCTTGGAATTGGCGAGCCAAGGTGACATGGCAAGTCGAGAACGCCTTCAGCCAGTAGTGATGCAGTCCGTCGGGCCCCGGACTTTTCCAGTTCGCGGCCCGCCTTACTGCACCAACTACATCCTCCGTAGAGATGGCGACTGGGTTCATCGGCCTGATTGCGGCACATGTCTCCTCTATCGCCGAAATCCAAGGACCCTCATCGTGCTCTACCTCTCTTGACCATATGTTTCGCCAAAAAGCGATAAGGTCAGCCGGATTCGGCTGTGGAGAGGTAGAACAGACTGCAGGACACTCCAATCTGTTGTAGAACCTTTTCTGATCACTCGAGAAAAGACGATTTTGCTGAAATCGCTCAACTCTTTCCGAGTATCGTCGTATGCGGTTCCCCCATGCAGCGATTTTCTGCTTCAGGTCGTCGATGCGCTCCGTCAGTTTTAGGGTTATGTCCGGCTGATCCAGCCTAACCCCGAGCCCGTTAAAGGCTATTCTGACGGAGCGCACAATCCTTGGCCTTCTATTGCCCAACCTGAAGCATAGCAGTCTGCCAATGAGGCCTCTGGCAAGGGTGATACGGCGTTCTATCCTTCTCTTCCAGGCTGGTTCTGCTCTGATGTTATTAACAGAACGCCCCGGGCGTCCAGGTTCCTTGGTTTTGATACCAATGAAACGGTGGACGGTTAGGGCTGCCCCGAAAAGGATAGAAGCCGTATCATCCAGACCAGTGCTGCCCGCCAGATGTTGGGGCAGCATTTTGTTGACAGCCTCAATGACATCCCGCGTCGCTATATTTAGCGCAATACGGGAGAGCCGCGGACGATTCTCTAGAGGAGCATTACGGATTTCAGCAATCGTCTCTTCTAGGATCCTTCTCATCCGCTCTAAATCAAGGGAGACGGTTCCCTCAGTGTCCTCCTCCTCTGCATGCAAATCTTGGGACATAGGTTCAGTCTCTTCGCAGACAGGCGCCGCCGGTGAGACGATTTGCTCTGCAGAAGAGGTTGGCACTTCGGGAACAGCCTCACGTCGTAATCGTTCGAGCTCGGTCGCGTTGAAGATGTTAGAACGCTGAATAAACCGAGCTCGATCTGCTAGGTTCTGTTCCGTGACAGTTAAGTGCGGCTCAAGCAGCAAGAACTCGCGGTACATTGCTGCTCGGTAGCCAGTCCGTCCGGTTTCTCCCCCTGTAGCCCTGTAGTACGCGCGCATGACATTTTTATTCATGTCGCATGTCCATTTCATGCGCCGTACGCCACCAGCGGCGGGCTCCGAAGATTGGGCCCTAGGGGACCCTGTCGAAGCCAAGCCCTCTGATGGGGATGATGGAAGTGTCGACCGGTCAGGTGGTAGTGCCGGTCGACTATGTTGGCTGGCGGCTCGCATGCTGCCACGTCCAGCGCCAGCCCCAGACGCGCCCTGGCGGCCCCCAGGTAGCGGCCCTAATCGCGCTCTCTGTTGTTCCATCATCATATTTTTTAGGGGGGGGTGAGTGGAGGTTACATCACCCGGGGTCCACTCAGGTCCCCGAGGAGGCTGTTTTTTTAAGCCAGCTAGCTTGATTTCGGAGAACCAAAAGATACCAAACGGTTCTCCGATGTCCCTTAGTCGCCTCTTACGACACCCTCGGGAAAGATAGGGGTGGCAACATTCTAATCTGCCGGTGCCACACGGCTTATTATTATTATTATTATTATTATTATTATTAAAAATATTAGGAACAAGTTAAGAATATTAGGAACAAGTTAAAAATAGTAGGAACAAGTTAAGAATATTAGGAACAAGTTAAAAATAGTAGGAACAAGTTAAGAATATTAGGAACAAGTTAAAAATAGTAGGAACAAGTTAAGAATATTAGGAACAAGTTAAAAATAGTAGGAACAAGTTAAGAATATTAGGAACAAGTTAAAAATAGTAGGAACAAGTTAAGAATATTAGGAACAAGTTAAAAATAGTAGGAACAAGTTAAGAATATTAGGAACAAGTTAAAAATAGTAGGAACAAGTTAAGAATATTAGGAACAAGTTAAAAATAGTAGGAACAAGTT